>NW_015558589.1:504110-504442 GCF_001515605.1 Sinocyclocheilus anshuiensis | reverse complement strand
TGTGACGTATATCCGAGTGAAACGGCATCTGAAATGAGAGGGCGGGACTTGATTTCGTCCTTCGGGAATTGATTGGATTGTTGGAAGTTTTGAGGAGTTGCTAACAAAACGGAGGCAGATCTGAATGCCAGTTTGCAGTTAGTTGGGGGGGGATTTCTCTCCACTGGATTCACCGCCGACTCCCTAGCATGAAGAAATGTTTTATTTATTGAGGAAGACTATGACAAGGACGATCATCGGCACAAAACATGCCTAACAGCGCGTGCGCGCGCGAGACAGTGAGAGAGAGAGAGAGAGAGAGAGAGAGAGAGAGAGAGAGAGAGAGAAACTGC
>NW_015558589.1:502269-503788 GCF_001515605.1 Sinocyclocheilus anshuiensis | reverse complement strand
CCCCATGGCTTGCGTCAGCACTGGTCAATGCATTGATTTCTATAAAGTGAAGCATCAGCTTCAGCTTTTCCCCCTTTCGTTTATCACAGCGTTTACCCCTCATGTCACTAGCTCTGCCCTTGCGCCATAGCTCGTGACCGGAAGAGAAGATGAGTCGTTTTGAGGGGGAGGGGAGGTTGCACGGATAGATTATTTATAATAAACACTACAGTATTCCATTAAAAAATAAGAATTTTCAATTTTGATTTCATGCCGACTTTAATATACACCAGTCACTGTAAGCCCCACCCTCTAATATACGCTAGTCATTTAAGCCCCACCCTCTAATATACACCAGTCACTGTAAGCCCCACCCTCTAATATACGCTAGTCAGAGCACGTCCTCCAACAGGTTAAGTCATATTCATGAAAAAAATTATTTTGCGATGTGCTAAGACTAATGTCTTATTATCCTAATATCTTTTCAATGTTTAGGGGTAACGTACTCCCTCATGACTGGTGTCAGTGCTATAAAGTGAAGCATCAGCTTCAGCTTTTCCCCCTGTAGTTCCCTCACGTCACTAGCTCCACCCTTGCACCATAGCTCGTGACCGGGAGAGAAGATGAGTCGTTTTGAGGGGGAGGGGAGGTTAACGTTTTTGATTAAAGATTATGAGGGCACATGAATTAAAAAAAAATAATGCACAGAAAAATTATTTATAATAAACACTACAGTATTCCATTAAAAAATAAGAATTTTCAATTTTGATTTCATGCCGACTTTAATATACACCAGTCACTGTAAGCCCCACCCTCTAATATACGCTAGTCACTGTAAGCCCCACCCTCAGCCCTGCCCTCTAATATAAACCAGTCACCGTAAGTCCCGCGCTCAAACATTCCCCAGTGCGTCTCCTCAGGCCCCACCTCCACACAATGCCACACCCCCTCTTTCAAACCCCACCCCTCCGGTCCCCAGGCTTGGCTCTTACTATGTGAAGCTCCAGATAGTCTCCGAGCCCCTTGGCGCTCTCCACCCGCACCAGAACGGCCTCCTTCAGCTGCGTGCTGAAGCCCACGGCCAGCCGGTCTGCCCTCGTGCTCGGCCGGTCGTTCGGGGGCCACGTGTACGTGATGAGGGCCCCTCCGCGGCCGAAGATGTAGGCCGTCCCAGCTGAAACACAGACACAAACACACCATCAGAGAGAGCATCAGTCTAGCTGTAGTGTGAATGAGAGCCAGAGGTCACTGCGTCTGCTTCAGTCGTGTGCCGACGCTCATGACTGATTGTGTTCGAGAGACTTTCCAAATGCTTGGCTCCGTGGATCTGAGATCAAGAGCCAATTAGCACCTGTGAACAGAGCCCTAATGGAGCTTCATCGGAGCTGACGCATGACTTTATACAACACACGCTCTGCAGTGAGTCCCGCTGATCACACCACCAATGAAGCACATCACTGCATAAACATAAACATAAACACGCACACACACACACACACACACACACACACACACACACACACACACACATATGCTTGTG
>NW_015558589.1:495336-499665 GCF_001515605.1 Sinocyclocheilus anshuiensis | reverse complement strand
GCGTGCTGAAGCCCACGGCCAGCCGGTCTGCCCTCGTGCTCGGCCGGTCGTTCGGGGGCCACGTGTACGTGATGAGGGCCCCTCCGCGGCCGAAGATGTAGGTCGTCCCAGCTGAAACACAGACACAAACACACCATCAGAGAGAGCATCAGTCTAGCTGTAGTGTGAATGAGAGCCAGAGGTCACTGCGTCTGCTTCAGTCGTGTGCCGACGCTCATGACTGATTGTGTTCGAGAGACTTTCCAAATGCTTGGCTCCGTGGATCTGAGATCAAGAGCCAATTAGCACCTGTGAACAGAGCCCTAATGGAGCTTCATCGGAGCTGACGCATGACTTTATACAACACACGCTCTGCAGTGAGTCCCGCTGATCACACCACCAATGAAGCACATCACTGCATAAACATAAACATAAACACGCACACACAAATTAATAAAGAAATAAATAATAATAATAATAACAAAAAACATAAACAAACACACACACACACACACACACACACACACACACACACACACACACACACACACATATGCTGGACTGAGTGGAGGTTTTACTCGACAAAGATAAAACAAAAAAGATTGCCCATGATGATAATTAAATGAAACATGCTGTTGACAAAATACAGAACTACACTATCTAGAAGAAGAATGTAGGAAGAGTTCATGCAAATACTGCCACAAAATGAGCAGTTTGAGCTGAATTGTAATATGTTGGCAATACATTAATACTTTAATATTACTAATTAATACCAATAAAGGACACATGTAATTGATCAAAAGCGACAGAACTTTCTTATGAACTTTCTATTCATCTGTGAATCCTGAAAAATAAAATGCATCAATTTCCACAGAAATATTGGGCAGCACGACTGTTTTCAACATTGATAATAATCAGAAATGTTTCTTGAGCAGCAAATCAGCATATTACACTGAAGACTGGAGTAAAGCCGCGGTCACACTAGACTTTGAGCATGCAAAATTGTTTTGCATGCTGCAACGGTCGTGATATGACGTCACGCTGTGCAGCATCTTTTTAAAAACTATCCTCAAAAACCTCACCAAGGTATGTCACACCGTGTGATCAAACTGTTCTACTCATACATTAATTTCTTATTATGTTGTGTACTCGATAACTTAAAGGTTTGGTGTTAGATCTGTGTTGAACTGTAATGTTGGCGAACACTTAGGCCTGTGTTATCAGAGGACTTGCTAACATGAAGAAAACGGTCCAGAGGTCTGTAATTATACGTAATTTTAACTTAATTACTTAATTTAAACTTTAGTAATTTTAACTGCTTCTATTAATTTTAATTGTTTAAGATTGCTGCGTGATAATTAGTGTGATGAGCTAGCAATGTTAATGTTTAAGTGCTAACCCTTAAGGCTGCATGCATTTATTTGATCAAAAATAAATATATTTACAAATATTATTACAATGTGAAATAACTATTTTCTATTTGAATATATTTTAAAATGTAGTTTATTCCTGTGTATTTTCAGCATCATTTCTGCAGTCTTCAGTGCATGATCCTTCAGAAATCATACTAATATGCTGATTTAGTGCTGCATTTTTATTGGTACTCGGTTATCAATAATTTTCAGCATCATTACTGCAGTCTTCAGTGCATGATCCTTCAGAAATCATTCTAACATGCTGATTTAGTGCTGCATTTTTATTGGTACTCATTTATCAATAATGGTTCTTATTATTATCGTTAAAAAACAGTTTTTGCTGCTTAATATTTCCTGGAAACATTTTTATGATTCTTTGATTAACAGAAAGTTCAAAAGAACATAATTTATTTGAAATATATTTTTTTGAAACATTATAAATGTTTTTACTTTTATCAGTTGAATGCCTATATGCTGAATAAAAACAGTCATTTCTATTAAATAACACACACACACACACACACATCAAAGATTTGAATGGTTGTATATCATGGTTTCTGAATATATTAAAGAGCATAACTGTTTTTCAATGTTGATAATAATCAGAAATGTTTCTTGAGCAGCAAATCAATCAGCTTATTGGAATGATTTCTGAAGGATCATGTGACCTGAAGACTGGAGTAATGATGCTGAAAATACAGCTGCGCATCACAGAAATACATTACAGTTAAACAGAGATTCACATAGAAAATAAATATTTTAACTGATAATAACTTTTTAAATTGTAATTAAATTTATTTCTGTGATGGCAAACCTGAATAAATAACTTTTCATTCATCAATAAATCCTGAAAAAAGTATCACAGGTTCCCAAAAAAATTAAGCAGCACAACTGTTTCCAACACTGAGCTTTGATCAAAGCAATAAATAATACTTTGAAGTATATTCAAATAGAAAACCATTATTTTAATATATAAATCATATAAATGCTGGTTTGATAAGCAAGAGACTTATTTTAAAAACATTAAAAGTAGTAATGTGTCCAAACTTTTGAGCAGCCCAGTCCCGTATTAAGCAGGCAGAATGCTTTAAGGTGCATCCTGAATGATAGAAACAGAGCGGGGCACTGAAGAGACAGACATGTATTACATTATATTGTTTATGTTGAAATAATGAGTGATAATTCGGATAACTAGTGCCGATTGTGGCTTGCAGCTTTCTGGAGAAATGCTCCTTCAAATAACTTCACACTCAGCATCCTGAACAATATACCTGTTATGACAGTCATAATGCTATAGTCTGTGTGCCATTTGGGCAAAAACGATTTTTTCATCTCAAGTCGGTGATTAAAGTAAGTATGTAATGGAAAATTACAGGAAAATCAAAAATGCTTACCATGGATAACATTTATGATGTGGAAAAGCATATACAAGTGCATGCATAATTATTAGGTAAGTCAATATTCTGATCATATTTTTTACCAATTTCAAACCACATCAATCACTATTAATTTTGTTTACAATGTGGTCCAGATGCAGAAAGACGGATCTGTGCCAGTATTGGCCCATTGTGCCAAAAGACACCGGCCCGAGTCCATTGTGCGGATCTGGCCCAGATGATTTTTGCTATCTGGGTACGTCCCCACTGGATGTTACATTTTTACAATTTCTGCAGTTACATTTACATGAATGCATTTGGCCGACTCTTTTAATCAAAGTGCCTTGCATTGCATTTAAGGTGTACATTTATTTGATTAATTCATGCATTCTCTGGGAATCAAACCCATGGCTTCGCTGTCTCTATTCTGCAGGAAAGCAGTTAGTGCTTGTTGTGACCAGTAACCCATCTAACACTTCTGACCAACTCCTTCTGAAGATGAGAAGCGGTTGAGGATGTCAGCGGGTTTAAGCACTAATAATTCAACAGGAAGAAGAACAAATGAAAAGGCAGAAATAAAAGGAAGCGTCTCGTGACCAGGGGTGTGAAGTAACGAATTACAAATAGTTGGCAGTCAAAATTAAAACTGCTGGATAATATATATTCTTTATTCTTTATGACAAACAAGATAATGTGACTTACAGAATGTACAACGTTTTTAAACTGTATAAATTGCGGTGTACAGCGTTTATTATGAGGGGGTAGAATCCACAGCTCAGTACTCACTACTCAATACTCATGAGTACTTTTAAATAGGCTACTCTTTTACTCTTACTCAAGTAGTTTTTTGGACAAGTACTTTTACTCTACTCACACTACATTTTTTGGAAGGTAATGGTACTTTTACTTGAGTATATTTTTTCAGTACTCTTTCCACCACTGCTCGTGACTGGCGAGCAGCAGAACATCAGCCACACCTCCACAATTTCAGTCTGGTCGAGAAACGCCGTCACAGTCCAGCCGTTCACAAGCACACAGCCGTTTAGCATTGACTCAATCGCTGCTCTCCTTCCCTCGGGCTACAGCCGCTTCAGACGCGTGCTGCTGCTTGTAGTATCTGGCAACCGACTAATTATTAGAGGAAAAACACATCAGAGAAACACAAGAGCCTCATGGGAAACAGAGCGAGGAGGAGGAGGAGGAGGAGGAGGAGGAGGAAGGCAGGACTGAATTGTCTCAGAAGGAAAAACAGCAGCAGGACGAGTGCAAGATGCAGTTTCCTTTCATCATGTCTCTGTTCGTGAAGCGACGTCACACTAACCCATTCTCAAAACACAAAACAAAGAGAGAGTGTAAAATGGCTGCCGGGAACGGATGAGAGACATGTTGAGTCTCTCTCTCTCTCTCCCTCCAATCTCATTCCTTCTCCTCATGAATATGAAGTGTGACTGGAATGAGAGCGTGTCGCAGGAACACACATCAACTGCAGCTTCATTCTGCTCAACTCATTCTCACTCTCAGTCCATCTCACACACACACACACACACACACACACACAC
>NW_015558589.1:491513-495307 GCF_001515605.1 Sinocyclocheilus anshuiensis | reverse complement strand
CAGTCCATCTCCCACACACACACACACACACACACACACACACACACACTGACACGTCTGAGTGAATGAAGTGGTGTGTGTCTGTCAGTGAGACGCTCTGAGTGCTAAAATCACTATGCATCATCAAAACAGCATTAAAAACTTTATTCCTGATCGTCTGAGCTCAGGCTGTTATTCTAGAGGAGTGCAGAGGCAGAAATCTTCATCCTCGTCCTCACAAACCTCAGTAATGTAGAGATCAGCTGACCAGACGATCAATCCCATAAATCACATCACAGAAGAGATACTGTGAATAATCATCACCACACCACAATAACAAACAGCCCTCTGCATAATGCATTCCTGCTGCAGTGCATGCTGGGAGCACAGTGCACCGACTTGAACACGTCTGAATCAACTCCATTAGCTAATGCATCACATCTACAGACCCTAACAACCACACACAGCACCCTAGCAACCGCACAGCCCCATGTGACTGACGTGCTTTGATTTGTTGTGTGTCCAGTGATGAATTATAATGACTGCGGCTGATAATGAAGAGAGAGTGTGTGTGTGTGTGTGTGTGTGTGTTTAATCAATGGCTGAGTCAGAGACACTAGAGACAGCCGTCAGATGAACGTGCTTGATTCTAACACTCCTAATTGCTGTTATTGCAGGTCTAAATAAAAACAACACCACACAAGCAGTCTGGATACTAAAAAAAGAATCAAAAGAACGAGTTCACACGCACGCACACACACACACACACGCGCACGCGCACACACACACACACACACACACACACTCACACTCAGACACACACTCATACACACACACACTGCAACATTTCTCAAAATGTCTCAATAACATCTATGTTCATCATAGGTGAACATCAGGTCTGAAATACAGGAGGGAGTAAACGCTGACAGAATGATCATTTATGGCTGAACTGTCCCTTCATGATCAAGATCAGTCCAGAAGCAGAAGCAGCAGCAGTAGCTGAAGAGAGTTGAGCTGAGATCCTGATCAATGCAGGGCTCCTCACACAGATCACACGCGTGTGGCTCTCACACTGTGATCTCTCTCTCTCTCTCTCTCTCTCTCTCACACACACACACACACACACGCGCACGCGCACACACACACACACACACACACTCACACTCAGACACACACTCATACACACACACACTGCAACATTTCTCAAAATGTCTCAATAACATCTATGTTCATCATAGGTGAACATCAGGTCTGAAATACAGGAGGGAGTAAACGCTGACAGAATGATCATTTATGGCTGAACTGTCCCTTCATGATCAAGATCAGTCCAGAAGCAGAAGCAGCAGCAGTAGCTGAAGAGAGTTGAGCTGAGATCCTGATCAATGCAGGGCTCCTCACACAGATCACACGCGTGTGGCTCTCAGAACCACGACCTTTCCTGAAGCCGAGCGGTCAATGGTGAAGCTCCAGACACCTGTCTGATCCGTGAGGAGCGCTGGCCGCTGAGATCAAACACATGCTGTCATCAGCCAGCAGGACCTGAGTGAGAGCAGGCCTTTCACCTGCACCGTGGGATCGATGGAGACGCGGCGCTGCTGTTTTTGGGGATTTGATCGATGCAGTGGACAATCAAATCTCCTCATGATCAGATCTGGACCTTCAGCACCATCAGAGCGGCATTTTCAAGAGTTGAAATAAAGCTCAAATAAAATGTAAATATGAAATGAACTTAAATCAAAATTAAGTTGAAGTAAAAACTAATAAATTTACATATAAAATTTAATTTTAATAAATCAACTGAGAGAGTCACTTCATCAGCATTTTACCTTTTCTTTTGAGAAAAAACTATCGTCATATCATATACAAACAGAAACTTAAAGGGCTTCACAGCAATCCGTCAAAATAACAATTGGTTTAATTTGAAGCAACTGTGACAGAAATATATTAATTAATGTAATGAGAGTACTACTACTACTACTAAAATTATTATTATTAAAGCACTATTTTTATAAAATCAATTAATTAGAGATGCTTTTGATTATTAAAATGTAATGAAACCATTCAAATGGAATCCAGAAAATTAATGGAACTAAAAATAAAATGGAATTAATTTTACTGACCATTTCCTTGTATCGTGCATGCTGCATATTACTGATATTAACTATATGGCTCCGCGTTATCGTCCGGGCAGAACTATTGTTCCAGCCACCAAAGACAGATTCACAAATAACCTGCCTGATTTATCTCAACTGTTCTGCGTTCCCATAAATACACATGAACTATACGAAATGACTGGAACAGCAGCTATGCTAATTACTGTATGTCTCTGTTTGTTTCTCTGTTTCTGCTGGGATTGGCATCCCGTGGTAACTAGGATTTACACAAGCTTCAGTCTGGATCCAGAACACCTGAGAAGAGATGATGCTTGGGTTGAACACATCATTTTTTGCTTAGTTGGAACAGCAGCTATGCTAATTACTGTATGTCTCTGTTTGTTTCTCTGTTTCTGCTGGGATTGGCATCCCGTGGTAACTAGGATTTACACAAGCTTCAGTCTGGATCCAGAACACCTGAGAAGAGATGATGCTTGGGTTGAACACATCATTTTTTGCTTAGTTGGAACAGCAGCTACGCTAATTTTTCTCTATTACCTTCTCTGTTTCTGCCACGGGATTGACATCCTGAGGTAACTAGGAATTACAGATGCTATAACTAGATGCTTGGGATCCAGGCCTTACGAAGATCTGAGATGACAGAACACCTGAGAAGAGATTATGCCAACCCCTCAGACAACATACAAACCTACCAACTTTTGCTATAATGGTTATCAACTTGAGATAAGCTATTACTAAATATAATGTAGAATCTTTAATTTTCTGTAAAGCTGCTTTGCAACAATTTGCATTGTGAAATCGCTATACAAATAAACGTGAATTTAATTGAATTAATAACATTTATTTCATAAGGCCTTAAAATTAAATTTTTGTTAGACTTTTAATAAACTGCTGTTAAATTGTGTACGTTTAATGAGTTCAATTAATTAGACATGCTTTTTGATTAATTTTTATTTTTTATTTAACCATTAAAACAGAATCCAGAAAAATTTAATTGGGTCATTCCGTGTCAAATCAACCAGAGGTCCCCGGCTCAAGTTTTTGATTTTGCTAATATTTATTCTGAAGAAAGATGAGCATGTATAGTGATGAAAGCCAATTATTAAATGTCACAGATGAATATTTACTGAGTAATCCACTATTTTGTAGAGGGGGGTCAAAATGGCAGTTTTCACCTGAGATTCAGAGCCAAATTACAGGAGGGGTAAAAATGACTTCAGAAAGATGGCAGCATCATAATGATATTTTTACACAGAGATAGGTAGGTCTGTTAGTAAAATCTGTTGACTTTAGCAATCTTTGTTGCATTTTGTGCCAATGGTGACCATTTAAAAATGGGGAAACAGCACTTTTCAAGTTTTTTCTACAAAGTTTGCAGGCCTGTAACTCAAGAAGAATTAAAGATATCTTGATGCCCTTTTAGATATTGGGTCTTAACAAACTTTCCTTTTGGCATCTTAATTTTTAAGGCCCTGCATGTTTCGGTTCCAGAGATATTGGAATTTCAATATGGCTCCAGAAGTAAATCGTTAAAATGTACACATTTTCAGTGGTCAAAAACCAAATGTGGGTCAATTTGTACAAAAAAAAAAAATATATATTTTAAAGAGGAATGTCTGAAGAACAAATAATAGGCAAGGCAAGTTTATTTATATAGCACATTTCGTACACAATGGTAATTCAAAGTGCTTTACATAAAAT
>NW_015558589.1:484647-488806 GCF_001515605.1 Sinocyclocheilus anshuiensis | reverse complement strand
TAATAACAAAAAAAATTGTAAAGAACTACAAAAATTGCAAGTAACACATTGAAATAAACATTAAATATTTTGAAGTAGAAAGTTATTCCTTGTCCCAGCTAAAAAAAAAAATATATATATTTTTTTTTCTGGAGAAACAAATGCATAAACAAAGAAAAGCCAAAATATTAAATGTTATAGGTGAATATTTACTGACTAATCCACTATTTTGTAGAGGGGGGTCAAAATGGCAATTTTCACCTGAGATTCAGAGCCAAATTACAGGGGTGTAAAAATGACTTCAGAAAAATCGCAGCATCATAATGTTATTTTTACACAGAGATAGGTAGGTCTGTTAGTAAAATCTGTTGACTTTAGCAATCTTTGTTGCATTTTGTGCCAATGGTGACCATTTAAAAATGGGGAAACAGCACTTTTCAAGTTTTTTCTACAAAGTTTGCAGGCCTGTAACTCAAGAAGAATTAAAGATATCTTGATGCCCTTTTAGATATTGGGTCTTAACAAACTTTCCTTTTGGCATCTTAATTTTTAAGGCCCTGCATGTTTCGGTTCCAGAGATATTGGAATTTCAATATGGCTCCAGAAGTAAATCGTTAAAATGTACACATTTTCAGTGGTCAAAAACCAAATGTGGGTCAATTTGTACAAAAAAAAAAAATATATATTTTAAAGAGGAATGTCTGAAGAACAAATAATGTTGAAACTAGAGATGTATCTCGTTTCCTTCTGTCAAAACAACTGCATTGAACATACCTGTCTGAGTGCCATAAATATTCTTTTTCCAAAGTTTGCATGCCAATAACTCAAGAAGTATTTAAGATATCACAATATGATTTTAGATTGTAGTTGTTAATAAACTTTTCTATAAAAGCCTATGAAATAAAACAGATTTCATAGGGCCTAAAATGTGTGGCAGCAGGAGTTTCTGCTGCAGCTCAGATGATCATTAGTGATTTAGCTGCACGTCTTAAAATTCATCATCTGTGCGGACATGATGAACCCAGAGGGAGTCCTATCAGTGTTACCAGCAGCAGCTGGAGAATCAGGAGGATCTGAAGGACATAGTTTGTCCTGCTTCACTCTTTTTCTGTGTGACTTGCATTTCTTTCTCTTTCTTACAGTCAGAGCGTCTCCTGAGCGTTTAGCCGTCTTCTCTCTCATCCATCATTAGGAGCTGCCCAATCGTGTCTGACTGTAATGTACCGCATCACGTGTGTCAGAGAAACGCCAATCACACATCTGACTTCACAAAACACACACTATCACAACAACACAACTGAGAACTCCAGCTTTACAAGCATTCCATGACACTGCACTGCTACACCATGCTGTTTATGATCCCTCTCCTTATCCTGCAGATTCTGCAATGTGTATGTTAAGTTATTGTGCTCGTGTTTCTGAGCTGCAGGTTTCATTTGTGTGTGTTTGCATGAAACACTCCTGTCATTCACGTCCGTTCCTGCTCTGCTGCACGAGTCCTGCTGTAATTCACTGACAGCTTCATTCACACCTGCCACTAAAACATCAACACCACACAACCGGTTGCTATGAGTTTTTTTTAAATAAATTAATACTGTTACTCATCAAGGATGCATTAACGATTAAAAGTTAGAGTAAAGACATTTATAATGTTAGAGTAGATTTCTATTTCAAATAAATGCTGCTCTTTTGAACTTTCTATTCATCTGTGAACCCTGAAAAATAAAATGTATCACAGTTTCCACAAACATAGTGTGCAGCACAACTGTGTTCAACATTGATAATAATCAGAAATGTTTCTTGAGCAGTAAATCAGCATATTAGAATGATTTCTGAAGATCATGTGACACTGAAGACTGGAGTAATGATGCTGAAAATACAGCTGCGCATCACAGAAATAAATTACAGTTTAACAGATATTCACACAGAAAAAAAGCTGTTTTACATTAGAATAATATTTGACTGGTTTTACTGTATTTTTGATCAAATGAACGCATTCTTGATGAGCAGAAGAGTCTTGAACACTGAACAGTGTTGTAAATGCACACAGCATCCAAACAACATTAAAGAACATCATCACAAGCTATTGTAATCTTATAAAGTACATCATCTAGTAAAGCCACATGATTTTAGGTGCTAAAAGAGACTGATAACGCATGAAGAGATCGAGTGTCGATCAGAACGAGCTGCAAACCGAAGCAGAGCAGCGGTGCAGAGACTGAGAAGAAATCAGGCCGTTTTCCCATTATGACCTACTTTACATCAGAAACCCCTGAAAGATACGGCGTGTGTGTGTGTGTCTGTGTGTGTGTGTGTGAGTGAGTGAGTGTGTGTGTGTGGGTGCGTGTGAGTGTGAGAGTGTGTGTGTGTGGGTGCGTGTGAGTGTGAGAGTGTGTGTGTGTGGGTGCGTGTGAGTGTGAGAGTGTGTGTGTGTGGGTGCGTGTGAGTGTGAGAGTGTGTGTGTGTGGGTGCGTGTGAGTGTGAGAGTGTGTGTGTGTGGGTGCGTGTGAGTGTGAGAGTGTGTGTGTGTGGGTGCGTGTGAGTGTGAGAGTGTGTGTGTGTGGGTGCGTGTGAGTGTGAGAGTGTGTGTGTGTGGGTGCGTGTGAGTGTGAGAGTGTGTGTGTGTGTGAGAGAGTGTGTGTGTGTGTGTGAGTGAGTGAGTGTGTGTGTGTGGGTGCGTGTGAGTGTGAGAGTGTGTGTGTGTGTGTGAGAGAGACAGCGGGGCAGATCTCCTCTTAGGCCAGGCATCTTGTCACAAAGGAAACATGGGAAGCCATCTTGTGTGTGGAGCTCAAAGACCGAACATACAGCGGATTGAGTATCACAACTGAACAAACACACAGCTCAAACATGCCTGACGCAGATCAAACCATAATCCACAACTCACTAAGCATCAGCTAACCTCATCTGACTCACAAAATACAGACATGTTCACCCAAAACCAGCTTCAAACCCAGTCCATCTTTCTGAGCTTCTGTTTACCAGATTTATGTGTGTGCAGTTAAATCAGTTCATGGAAATTTCCAAATTTTCATAAAAACTACAATAGTATCCCAGTGACACTAAAATAACAGTGATGGACACTAAATGAAAAGTCTGAACACAGTGCTAACAAACTAGTTTGAACCAGACCTCATGAGTCTTTCCACATATAGCACATGAAATAGAGACGCAGAGACTCTTAGAAAGTCTTTGGTTCGTTTTCCAAGTTATTTTGTGCTTCAGTGTCTCTGTAAACACACTCTGTGCTGATTCTGCAGTGTAGAAACACCTGAACTGCTCATTATAAAAAAAACACTTCATAATTAAATCAGTGACCAGTGATTTAATTTAACTCTCAAATTAACCCTTGCCTTTCAAACTGATGATGATAAAAACAGCTGAAATCAAGAGGAAAAACTATTATTATAAAACAGATAGTCCCGGTCCTTGATTTTGATTGGTTGAGCCGCGTTCGAAGCTGTTGTAAATTACTCTACAAACATACACCTTTGTTTACGTTTGTCTGTTGCTCGGCAACCACTTTGTTGCAACCACAACTGATTCTGAGGAACTACATTGTTTGGTGGAAGAATACTCTTTTTATTTATATCATTACACTTTATTTCTTCTGTTTTATTCTGTGAAACCTTACTACTGTCATGGTGAGGAGCGAGGAACAAGGAACAAGGAGAACGCAGGAGAATCAGGATTAACAGTCTTTATTGACATCACAGGAATCACACATAGGACACGGGGATTGACGTTCAAAACCGGACCGAAAACTCAAAACAGGAAACACCTTAAATACACAAGACATGACGAGGGGAAGAAGAGAAACACCTGGGATCAATAAACATAACAGGAACAGGAAACAGGAAGGACCAAATATGGGCATGGAAGGCACAAGGGGAGCAAAACACACACAAAACAAGGAACAGAGTCTGACATTACTCCCCCCTCCCGGAAGGTGCATCCCGCCCCGTAACAATTCCACCAGGGAAGGGGGGTGGGCGCCCTGGAGGCGGGTGCAGGACTGGGACACGGGGAATACCTCCAGGGCGGAACAGGCAGTCCAGGGTGCCATGGCGGCACAGGGAGCTCGGGGTGCCATGGCGTAGCAGGCAGACTAGAAAGCCATGGCGGAGCAGACAGTTCAGGAGGCCACGGCAGAGCAGGGAACTCAGAAGGCCATGGCGGA
>NW_015558589.1:474770-484339 GCF_001515605.1 Sinocyclocheilus anshuiensis | reverse complement strand
ACACACAAAACAAGGAACAGAGTCTGACATTACTCCCCCCTCCCGGAAGGTGCATCCCGCCCCGTAACAATTCCACCAGGGAGGGGGGGTGGGCGCCCTGGAGGCGGGTGCAGGACTGGGACACGGGGAATACCTCCAGGGCGGAACAGGCAGTCCAGGGTGCCATGGCGGCACAGGGAGCTCGGGGTGCCATGGCGTAGCAGGCAGACTAGAAAGCCATGGCGGAGCAGACAGTTCAGGAGGCCACGGCAGAGCAGGGAACTCAGAAGGCCATGGCGGATCAGACAGTTCAGAAGGCCATGGCGGAGCAGGGCACTCAGAACGCCATGGCGGATCAGACAGTTCAGGAGGCCATGGCGGAGCAGGGAACTCAGAAGGCCATGGCGGATCAGACAGTTCAGGAGGCCATGGCAGAGCAGGGAACTCAGAAGGCCATGGCGGATCAGACAGTTCAGGAGGCCATGGCGGAGCAGGGAACTCAGAAGGCCATGGCTGGACGCCTCGCCACTCGGCCCGGACCCTACGGACGGACCTATACAAAAAAATCCTTGGGGAGAATATCGTCTTTAGAGGCCCTCCGTAGGCCTAACTCGGGAACTGTGGCCCTCACTGGGCTTGACTTGGGGACTGGAGCCCTCCTTGGGCTGGACATGGGAACTGGATCCCTTTCTGTGCTAGACACGGCGACTGGAACCTCCTCTAGGCTAAACTCGGGGAATGGAGCCCTCTCTGGGCTAAACTCGGGGACAGGAGCCCTCACTGGGCTAAACTCGGGGACTGGAACCCTCCCTGGGCTAAACTTGGGACCTGGAGCCCTCCGTAGGCTAAACTCTGGAACAGGAGCCCTCCGTGGGCTAAACTCGGGAACAGGAGCCCACTCTAGGCTGGATTCAGGGACTGAGAAGCGCTTACGAGGAGCCGACACTGGAGCGAGCTCTGGGGCTGGAGCCGACCATCTTCTCCTCCTTAGATACCCCTTTAGGTTCGGGGTGAAAGGCGTGGTCGCCGGGCTTGACTTCGGAGCGGCCGGCTGGCTTGACTTTGGAGTGGCCGGCGGGCTGGAGAGAGGAACGGCCAGCGGGCTTGACGGCAGGCTTGTTCTGGCGCGGGCCCGGACACTCCCCAGACACTGGTAGATCACTTCCGTCCAGCATAGTCCCTTGGTGTCTGGGAGGTCCATGGGGCGATGGTAGTTGGCCCCGAGCCAGAATAGAGAATTGATGGTGGTGTCATCCAATGTCGTAGCCGCGGCGAGCCCGCAGAATTCCCAGGCGTACTCGAAGAAGGGGAGATCTCTGCGGGCTAAGGTGGAGAAACGAGCGGCGATTTCCATGATCGCGGGGAGAAACAAAAAGGAAACAAAAAGACTTTTCAAAACGAAAACAAATCGGGGAGAAGGGGCGCCGCTTACTTTTCTGTATCGGTCTGGTTTTCTGTCACAGTGTGCCTACTGTGCAGAGCGAGGAACAAGGAACAAGGAGCGAGGAATGAGGAGAATGCAGGAGAATCAGGATTAACAGTCTTTATTGACATCACAGGAATCACACGTAGGACACGGGGATCGACGTTCAAAACCGGACAGAGAACTCAAAACAGGAAACACCTTAAATACACAAGACATGACGAGGGGCTTCATGGGGCTTATTGCTTTAACACACACCCATGTCTGTTCCTGGATCAGCATCTTTAGTTACTGTTGAAGCAACACTTGTAACCCTACCCCATAAATCATCAGAGGCAGATCAAAACAGACTGATGAGCCTCGCTCCAGTCCCGAACCAAGCCCTGAACCTGCCCTGAAATCTGAGCGGCTGACAGAACTGTAGATCACACTCAGCCCACAGCACCGGATGCTTCTCCACGCACCACACTATGGATTCATCCTCCTCGCTGCAATCAAACCAGAGCGAGACCACAGCAGCATCTCGCACAAACACAAACCCGTGGAAACTGAGAGTCTGATGAGGAAATGTTGTTTCTGTCACGTCTGACTCATGTGATGAGACATGTGGTCGAGCAGACTCACAGAGACGCGTTTAAGGTGCGCTTCACATCCACATCTGCTTCCAGCTCTATTTGAAATCAAACTCTGTAATGAGTGCAATTTATTCTTCTAATTAAAAGACACAAACCGCCTCGCTCACAGCAACCGCTCCAATTAAACATCCATTACACCTGGTGTGATCTGCAGATGCTCTTCATCAGACTGAGGGCACGTCGCAACAATCACCTGACGGTTGCTATGGATACCACATTACTGACACCACAGCAGCGTATAACTGACGCAACATCACAATACTGACACGACTCACATTACTGCAATGATATTACATTACTGACAGCAAATCATCACCTTACTGACACAACATTATCACATCGCTGTGACCATGACCTGACAACCACTGACACCAAACTGAGATGGCATCATCACATCACCAACGTCACTGCATCAGTTCTCTGCTTCCACAAATCAAAACTTTTCATTCTCACTCAAGACGTGTCAAACAGACTAACAGCCTCATCCGTGCCCAACAGATGGCAACAGTCGATGAGGTGAGACACCCCGGGGACGAGGACAAACCCCATCAGGACGGGACAGCAGACAAAAACAAGGAACACAAGCTGCTACAGAGAAACAGGATCACCAGAGGTTCGTCCCGGTTCACACACTTGTGCACTTACAGGGGGAGCGTGCTTGTTTGCTCTGATTAGGAAATCCAGCAGTGGAGTAATAGATTAGAAGGATTAATGTGTAATTCATTACTTCCAGCTGAACGCATCCAGTGAGTTTAATCACAGCGGCACACGGCCCTCGAGAGCAGACCCTACAGGGCCCAGCGGAGCAGCAGAGAGCCACAGGACGAAACATGAGAGCAGACACAATAATAACCACACTAATCATTCAGAAACACGCCGCTCTCAATCCAATCATCCCAGCCGCTGACAGCCAAAGGCCTCCAGCACAACCTCTCCTCGTCTGAGGAATCAGATCCAGCTGTGTGAATGGATCAGTTTGACATCTGACAGCACATGAGAACAAACAAACAATAACACTCTAGAATACAGTTGACTAATGCACTATTAACATTCTAGTAACTACTATTAAGCAACAAGAAACTTTGATTAACGAATCAGTAAGTAATAGCACTTAGCTGAAAGTGGTAGTTCACTATTAGCTAATCAGTAACTACTATTTTTCATATCTCCTGGAGAACTACTATATAAAGGTTCATAATTAATGTGAATGATGCAAAATTTGTAATTAATTCTAAAGTGAAGGTCATGGTAACCCACTAGTAATGACTCAAGTATTACCAAATCTGTCAGAGGGAATTACTAATTATTTGGATCAGTATTCTAAAGGGAAGATCGTGATAACTCCCTAGTAATGACTGAAGTCATTGTAAACCTTTTTTAAGGTTCTGGATAGTAATACTTCCGATGGATTTGGTAACACTTGAGTCATTGCTAGTGGGTTACCATGATCTTCACTTTAGAATGAATTATACATTTTGCATCATTCACATTAATTATGAACCTGTATACAGTAGTTCTTAGTAATTCTCCGGGAGATATGAAAAAAAAATTGTAGTTATTGATTAGCTAATACAGTGAACTACGATTTTCAACTGAGCGCTATTACTTACTAAATCATTCATCAGAGTTTCTTGTTAGTTAATAGTAGCTACTAAAATGTTAATAATGCATTAGTCATTTGTTCCTGTGTAGTTATTCATTAATGATGGAACAGTATTCTAAAGTGTTACCAAACAAACTACTGCCATCTTCACTTCAAAACAGAGAAGAGCACTCTGACCCTCAATACATGAAACATCACATAAAATAACAGCATCAGACACATGATCACCCATTTCATTCCTCCAAACAACAGCCTCTTTCAGTGACGATCTGACACAGATATTTAATAAGACCTGCCTGAGTGCATTCATCTCCTGTAGGTAACGTCTGCTTGAGTTTAATTACAGTATTGAACATGACTGTAAACGGCTGTCTCTACTTCAGAAGCTGCAATGTTTTTGTGATGTATGATCTGGTAATAATATCATACATATCAGTGTCTCTAGAGCAGCAGAAATGAAGGACAAAGATCAGCTCAACATATATTTAATTATAATGAACCTAACATCTGCCTTCATGCCTTTGTGAAAGAGAAGTGCACTTCATTATATTAAATGTCTACTTCAAATCTTAAATGTATACTTTTTAAAAAACTGTACATGATGATAGTATTATTAAGGCCACTTAAAAAGAGACACTTTCAAGATTCAAGATTCTTAATACACTTAACTACACTTACAGTGTTATTTTATTATTATTTACATATGATTAAATTTGTTATTAATATTCTGTATTGGCTTTTATTTTATATTTTTAGTTTTCATTTTAATTTTAGATTAGTTTTTAGTAATTTTTTAAGCACTTTTGTCTTTTTTTTACTATTTAGGTTTAATTTATTTTTATTTCTGTTATTGTTTATTTCAGATATTCTTCTTCTCATTATTATTATTATTATTATTATTATTGTTGTTGTTTCGTTTTAGATTCAGTTTTTTTTTCCCAGTTAGTAATTGTAATGCAACTTAAACTTATTTTAGTTAATTGTCATTTAGTTATTCAATACTAAAGTTAGTCTATTTTTAATATATGCATTTAATATACATTTAATCTACAATACATTTTAATTGCATTTTAAATAACATGAAGTGACGTGTCCAAAAACATTACATTCAGCTCACACTTAAGTATTCTCATGTAGAGGATATTATTATTAGGGCCCGAGCACCGATGGTGTGAGGACACTATTGGAATTGCTCCAAAACTCATGAAACTTTGCACACATGTCAGAACTGCTGAAGATGTACATCTGATATGGGTTTCAGAAGTGGGTGTGGCATAATGGCTCAATAGCGCCACCTGTACACATTCAACGGAGTGCGCCTCGAGCTACATTTTACATACATGTACGAAAATCGCTACACACATGTAACACACCATTACCTACAAAAAAGTCTCTTGGTACGGAATCCAAAACCCAACAGGAAGTCAGTTATTTTGAATTTCCTGTACGATTTTTGTACAGTTTTTGCCATTTCCAGGCCTCGTACTTTGACGAATTCCTCCTACAGCTTTAATTGGATCATCTTCAGATTTCATCATGTCAAATTCTTAACATGTTTGATGAGAGTCCTGGCCTGAACACATCTACATGCCAAGATTCAGTTATAGTCATAGCGCCACCTGCTGGCAACAGGAAGTGACATGTTTAACACTGTGATGCACTATTAGCAACGCAGTAAAATATGCCATTGTGTGTTAAACATGCTAGAAGTATGCTCAAACATGATAGCAACACTTACTAAGTGCTAAAGCATGCTAGTAATACCATGAAACAGGAAGTTGTTGTAACTTATGCATACAATGCCCAATCTGTCCCAAACTGCACACGTTTGATAAGAGTCCTGGCCTGAAAACATTTAACATGCCAATGTTCCGTTATAATTTATAGCGCCACCTGCTGGCAACAGCACATTTCATGTTTTACACTAACTCAAACATACCATGTTCAATCTGCACCAAATTTCACAGATTTGATAAAAGTCCTGGCCTGAAAACATCTACATGCCAACATTCAGTTATAATCATAGTGCCACCAGCTGGCAACAGGAAGTTTGGCACATATAAATGACTTTGACATATTCCTTCTATATTTATCACATTAAATGCATATTGCACACCGTTAGCTGTTTTCCAAAAAAGCCCCCGGGTGCGAGGGCCCTTTCATCGCTGCTTGCAGCTTTAATTAAAAGTATATTTCTGTAATAAGTAGACTTTTTGAAGTGTAGCTGTTTTTCATAAGGCTACACTAAGTTTAGTTGAATTGCATCTGACTGGTTGAGGTAATGAATTGCACTGACACTGATAATGAGGGCTAACGTCAGAGCGTCAGGCTGAAGGTGTGAGAATAAATGAGTCAAACTCAAGCATGCTCCACGTTTCTCCACATATGAGATTCATTCAGCGTTTTTCAATATGCAATTAAAAGCTATGAACGTACAGCTAAAGAATGTTTTCAGAAGTGCAGGATGGCATCATTCAGTGCCAAGAACAAAGACGCGGCACTCGGCCATGTAATTAAAAAAGCTTTCAGATCCGCTCCGGCCCTGCGTGGCCATTAAAACACTGGGCTTTATTAAAATTTGATGAAGCACAAAGAATCTTTTGGCTGTGGCTGTATGTCGAGACCCGACTGCCTCCGCAGAACTCAGACTGTTTCACCCTGTAATGGGGTTTTGCTAAATAAAACATCCAGTGCAGATAAACAACACAAGATGGATGAAATATTGAAATCGCAAGCGCTTCATGTCCTTATGCTAATGTGAAACGCTTCAGACTGAGTTAGTGCAGAGCTAAAATCATCTCGGAGTAAATTAACTGTGAAAAATGTCAGCACACAGAATCAAAAGTGCTGAAGACATCGACACGTGTGTTACATGTGTGAAATAACACGCAGAAAGACAGAGAATCACTCACCTGGTGACGTGAAGACAGAAACAGAGAAAACATTCATTACAAACACAGTGATGAACTGTCAGCACTAATGATCAGGGGCCAGTTGCATAAAAGGTTTAGTCTAGTCTTAAGTTAGTCAGCTAATTCTTTCTTTAAGACTTTATGTCTTAAGACACTGTCTTAACATAGAGGCTAAGTTTATGCAACTGGTCCCTGATGAGTGAATCCTTAACCAACCACAGCTGACCATATACTACTGCACACAAATCAAAGATTTATTTATTGATTTTTTTTGAAGAAATTAATACTTCTATTCACCAAGGATGCATTAAACTGATCAAAAGTGACAGTAAAGATGTTTATAATGTTACAGTAGCTTTATATTTCAAATAAATGCTGCTCTTTTGAACTTTCTATTCATCTGTGAATCCTGAAAAATAAAATATATCACAGTTTCCACAAAAATATAGTTCAGCACAACGGTTTTCAATATTGATAATAATCAGAAATGTTTGTTGAGCAGCAAATCAGCATATTAGAATGATTTCTGAAGATCATGTGACACTGAAGACTGGAGTAATGATGCTGAAAATACAGCTGCGCATCACAGAAATAAATTACAGTTTAACAGATATTCACATAGAAAACAGCTGTTTTACATTAGAATAATATTGCTCTGTTTTTACTGTATTTTTGATCAAATAAATGCAGCCTCGGTGAACAGAAGAGGCTTCTTTTCAATGGTAATATTCATGCATCATGAAACGTCACATACTGTAAACAGTTTATATACTGTAAAAACAGTACGAGCAGAGTGATAGTCATCATTAGATCATTAGAGAGAGGAGCTGAGGAGCTCCAGAGACACCCTGAAGAAAGAAACAGAAACAATAAAGACACCAGCGAGAGGAAAGATGTGCTAATGCAGCTCGGCAGGAGATGATCTGACACTAATAAAAGAGCTGAAACACATCACCATCTCACCTACAGTTTCACATTCAGACAGCACACACACACACGTTCATTTGTGCTGCAGTCAGGAGTTTACAGAAGTTCCATCGCTGCTAAATGGGTCAGAGGAGACGATAATGAGACTCTACAAGAGGAAATGAGAGTGTGTGTGTGTAAGTGTGAGTGTGTTTCTTTAACATCTAACACTTGAACATTGAGCCTCAAATAACAGTGCGAGGGAATCATTAGCGCTCAGATCTGCATTAAACACTCACTTCAGCATCTGCTGATCAACATCATGTGATCACTGCAGGAAACCATGTGACTCAGTGAAATCAAACAAACATGCAACTAACGAGTACGTTCTGCTCTTAAGATGGAAGTCATCAAACCCTCTGTGCGAAATGAGATTTTTCTTATAGAAATTGCATACAAAAAAAAAATACATTCCAGGTTCCAGGCCAAAATACTGTAATTATATATCAATGTGACTATAATAAAAAAATTGCTTAAAAACAATACTACTACTGTAAAATTTCACAGTAAAATAAAATAATAACAACTTCAATTAATCATGCAGTCCTGACTGTGGTGGTGCTTTATTCTCATATGTTCTGATGTCTCTCTCCGTCTCTCTGGCTGCTGAATCTGAAGCACATAAATGTGTGCAATTTCAGCAGCATGAACATATGAAGCAATCAGCCCACGGAAACCAGACAGCAGAGACTGACGCGATTCCTCAAACACAGCAGAAACACTGAGAAACCAGACCAACACAAAAAAAACACACACAGAGAACAGACAAACATACCAAATCTAACCAGTGAAGAAACACTAACATTCCTAAAGGACACACACACTGTGTGTTGATTTGCTGTCATGCTGATCGATTGGCTCACACTGTGGGCATCTGATTGTTTTGTGTTAGTCACGCCTGACATTTCCTTCATTCCTTTATCGCTCTTCATCGCTCGTCTGTCCCACACTATTATTGAACAGCATCTCTTGTTTTTTTTTTATCTCCTCCAGTGTGTTTATTTATTAATTTTGCTGTGCGTTCAGTAAATGTCACTGGAGACCCTCACGACACACGGAGAGTCAATCCACTGCAGGACAGTCACTGTCCAACACACACCACAGATCAAACACATCACAGTCAATTAATAGGAAACTGAAGATTGTTATATATACACAGTTGCATGTTTTTGTTCCTTGTTTTATGAATGTTGATGTGAAACTGCTCCTGGACTGTGTTTCATGAATAATCAAAATAAAACCAGAAATGCAATGTAGTTTGGTGCATTGTCAAGTCACAAATGTTGTTAATTTAATGATTGAATCGTGGCACGGTGTTCATTTACACATGAGCAGCTCATGATCTGGTGTCCAGCATCTCACAGCGACTCGATTCACAGTAAATGATCAGATGAACTCCATCTGCATGGATTGTGGCGCTAGCTATGCCAAGGTCAAGGGTTCCATTCCCAGGGAACGAATTAACTGATAATAACTGCACAGCGGATCTAAATATTTATAATTAATTATAACTAGTTATGATGAATTATTCATATTTCCCTTATGAGCTGATTCGCTACAATACGATGTAAGTTGCCTAATGCATTAATGTACACGAGAGCCTGCTGGTGATGCTATCCGCGTGTGGGAATGAAGCTGATCTGTGAACAGGAGCATACGAGATCAAACACAAAGATCTGACGCTCCTCATATCAGCCAATCACAGTCTCACAGAGGAGTCATGGGTCTCTTTCTCTGCAGGGACGCCTGCGCTCTGAATTATTAACGGGGAAACAAACCCATCAGAACACCTCCAGAAAAACTAAAGATAGAAGAGCACTGAACCAACACACACACTGATCAATCAACTCGTTCAGCCGCAAACACCTTCACTGAATCAAAGGACTAACAAGCAGCTCGTGTTCCCTGCAGAAACGAGTCAATAACAGCACAGACATAAACCTCCTGCAATATCAATAACTACTGAAACAACTGATCGAACACAAGAACATGAATGAAACTTCCTTCTCTCCTCTTCTGAAGAAACGATGAGCTCCACACACACACACACA
>NW_015558589.1:470717-474479 GCF_001515605.1 Sinocyclocheilus anshuiensis | reverse complement strand
CACACACACACACACACTCTCTCTCTCTCTCACACACACACACACACACACACACACACACACACTCTCTCTCTCTCTCTCACACACACACACACACACACACACACACAGGGGCGCAAGTAATCGCGCAGGACAGACGCTTTCAGTAGCCTCACGGCAGACGTCCATTAGTGACCCTGAGGTCAAAGGTCACGACCTGCAGTCTGTTCAGTCTGACTGACTCTCTCTCACCACAGATGTGACGTCACAAACAAACATCTCCAGTGCTGCTGTTCTGGGATGTGTCATCTGTAAATAAGAGCATCTATAAGAGCCTCAGACCACAGGCGCCCTGGACTCATGCTCCATCAGTGGCTCCCTGCTCTCTCACATCAATCACGTCTAAAGTATCCCAGAAATCTTTGCAGGGACTCAGGTGTTCTCTGAGCGTCTGATGGATGAGGAGGGGTTTGACGCCTCTCTCCTCCTCCTGACGGATCTGCGTCCATAAACTTCATGAAGCTCTAAATCTGAACATCATCCTCTGGACCATCGTCAGCAGCTCGTCTAGGATGGATAACTAATACTAACCTGCTCCTTTACTGAGTGAAATGGGGTTCAGACAGATGGACAGACAGACAGACAGACGGACATACAGATAGATGGACAGATGGACAGACAGATAGATGAATAAATGACAGAACGATAAATCAATATACTGGCAACGGCTCGTTTAGTGTGTATTAATGGGTTGTAGCAGCAGTGTGTTTGTGTGTGTTTTTCTCCTCTCTCTATCTGAAGGTCAGTGCAGCGGCCGCTGGCTTTATTTGTTTTGTCGTGTGAGTGTTAACCGGTCGCCCGAGGATGTGCCTGTTATTTCCTTTATGGCTGTGACGGCTGAGTAACCTTTACAGCAGCTTTGACTGTCCAATTCTCTAACTGCTGCAGTTCAGCATCAGATATCAGCCGACATCTGTCTGTCTGTGTCTGTCTGTCTCTCTTTCCATCTGTCCATCTATCTGTCTATCCATCTGTCTGTCAGTCCGTCCGTCTGTCTGTCTGTCTGTCTGTCCGTCCGTCCATCTGTCCCTTCGTCCGTCCGTCCGTCCGTCTGTCTGTCCATCCGTCTATCTGTCCCTCCGTCCGTCCGTCTGTCTGTCCATCTGTCTGTCTGTCTGTCCATCCGTCCGTCTGTCCATCTATCTGTGTGTCCGTCTGTCCATCTATCCATCTGTATGTCCGTCTGTCCATCTGTCTGTTTGTCCGTCAGTCCATCTATCTGTCTGTCCATCTGTCTGTCTGTCCATCAGTCCATCTATCCGTCTGTCTGTCCGTCTGTCCATCTGTCTGTCTGTTCGTCAGTCTATCTATCCGTCTGTATGTCCGTCTGTCCATCTATCTGTCTGTCCGTCAGTCCATCTATCCATCTGTATATCCGTCTGTCCATCTGTCTGACTGTCCGTCAGTCCATCTATCCGTCTGTCTGTCTGTCAGTCCATCTATCCATCTGTTTGTCCGTCAGTCCATCTATCTGTCTGTCCGTCAGTCCATCTATCCATCTGTATGTCCGTCTGTCCATCTGTCTGTCTGTCCATCTATCTCTCTATCTGTCTGTCCATCTATCTGTCTGTCCGTCAGTCCATCTATCTGTCTGTCCATCTATCTATTTATCTGACTGTCTATCTATCTGTCTGTCCACCTGCACTGCAGGAACTGTGGTTTAGCAACTAAATTCTACACAAATTGTTGTTTTCAAGCAGGTTTGTTTAAATCAAATTTTTGATTGAAAGTGAAGTAAATCATTCACATTGGGTCCATCTGCTCAACATCAATACAACATGAAGCAGCAGAAGTTTTGTTCACTGTTCTCACAGATGCGTCTGTGCTTCCGTCTTATTTATTCGGCCCATCATTGAGTCTCACACACACAGCGCTGTATTTGACTTACAGCAGACACACACGTGAATCCTGCAATTAGCAGTAATTGCTGTGAAAGCCTCCGATCGCGGCGCGTCCAGCGGATAGAGGGTCTCCGTCTCTCTCTCTAATGAACACAAACGGCACTTTAATGGCACATAAAACACCAATGATTTTCCTATTTACTGCATCATTACAGACACACTTGACGAAAGTTAGACTGAGACAGACTCTCACCAATTGTGTATCTGACTTTAAAGAGACAGTCCAGCCAAAAACAATCATTCTGTCATCATTTATTCACCCTCGTGTCATTCAAACTTGTATGACTTTCTTTCTTTCTTCTGTTGAACAGAATACAACAGAACATACTATGAAGGACACTTGACCCTAATGACTTTCACACAGATTGAGACACAGACATTTTGATCCATTCACACAGGCAAACGCCACAAGCGTCACACAAACAGCATCATCTGAAATATTCATGACTCTCAAAAAGACCTGATGATCCCGTATTTGAAACGGAGCAAATGGTCCGTTTCTTAAGCACTTTCAGTGCGGACCGGAAGAGAGAAACGACCTGCTGCTGAAGTGGGTGAAGCCTGAATTATTGACGAGTCCGAACACCGTATCTAAAGAGCTCTGCTTCCTCAATAATTCATCATCCCAATCAGATAAAGGTCCATTCAAAACAGACACAGTCACTGCAGTGGAAGGTAAAGATTACGAGTGGGAGAACGAGGGAAACTGGTGGACAGGTGAAGCCAAACACGGAGCCGGTTTATTTGAATTCACCCTATTTATAGTCAACATGCCTCTCAACTTGAGTTTTTCACTGAGATTGCTGCGATGCAAGTTCTGTGTGGCTTCTGAAAGAGCCTTAACCCTGTAAAGCCTGACATATGAAATAATGTTTTTTTTTTGTTTTGGTTTGTTTGTTTTTTTTACTAGAAGAGTTTACTAAATGTTTAAACAAACTTTATTTTAAAAACAATTGCATGAGCAATTTTGTTAAGGCTTTTATGACACATATAGTCTTATATAGTGAGAATATGGAGAGAAAAAAACATAGATACTTACAGAAAATGATCTAAATATCAGTGGTCGCTCTATATCTCCAGTAATCTGTCTCAGTAAGATGAGATTGAAATGCTCCAAACATATAATGCAGTGATTGAGAGCTGAAGAAATAAAGGCTCCTCAGAAGATGTGAGATGTTCTGGAGGCTTGTGAAGATCATTCCTCCGCTGAGGAACAGTGAAAGTAAAGCTTCTGGAAACAAACGCTCCTCAAAAGATCCTGAGGATCAGATTTGAGACTCTAAAACTGCAGTTATTCTGACCTTTACTTGATCAAAATCAGTCAAGATCTGACAGCAGAAACACATGAGAAGCTCCAGCTGAAGCTGGACGTTTGTACAATTACACTAAAAGAGACAGAAGACATGGAGTAGATTAAGTGTGAAACAGGTTTAACAGTAAAGTTTTATCATGTTGATCATTTCAAGGCCTTTGATCCAGCAGCAAAGTCATTCCAGTTCTATACCTCTACAAATACTGTCAAGCTGCATTGTTAAGATCCTGAGAAGCTCATACTGATGGAGTCTATGTCTGTCGGCAGTGTCTCTGGTGAAGTGCGTGTAATGGAGCGTTTGGCAGCTGGTGTGGGTTTGTTTGTGTCCGTATGGTCGTGCGGTCGGAGGTTTGATGTCAGTCAGTCGGTTATAAAGGGCGAGCGGTTGCATCTGCTGCAGTGATTACAGCACACCTGATCCACAACAGCCGCTGAGACCTGCAGCTCTCTCTCACACACACACAGACACACACACACACACACACACACACACACACACACACACACACA
>NW_015558589.1:466508-470556 GCF_001515605.1 Sinocyclocheilus anshuiensis | reverse complement strand
TCACACACACACACACATACACACACACACACACACACACTCACTTTCACACTCCAGCTTCTGTTGCAGAGACTGAATACAGCCACACTTACAGTATATATAAAACACGAGTCGAAAATTTTTTTTTGAATAATTAGGATTGTTTTATGGTTTGCTCACCAAGGCTGCATTTGTTTGATTAAAAATACAGTAAAAACTGTGAAATTACAATAAAAAAAAACCCAGCTGTTTCCTGTATGAATATAGGTTAAAATGTGCAAACCGTGATAGATTTTATTTTTTAGGATTCATAGATGAATAGGAAGTTCAAAAGAACAGCATTTATTTTAAATAGAAATCTTTTGTAACATTAATAATGTCTTTACTGGCACTTTTGATCAGTTTAATGCACCCCTGACAAGTATTTCATTTCTGATCATGTGACACTGAAGACTGGAGTAATGATGCTGAAAATTCAGCTTTGATCACAGAAATAAATTACAGTTGAACAGATATTCACAGAGAAAACAACTGTTTTACATTAGAATCATATTTCACTGTTTTTACTGTATTTTTGATCAGATAAATGCAGCCCTGGTGAACAGAAAAGGCATTAACTAAACTTTAATTATTCCAAATGTTTTGATGCATACAGTCCCAGTCATCTCTGATAGAGTCAGCACTTGTAGTTAATGAATGAAGCTCTACTGACGGCATATAATTTCCTGGTTGAAGTACAGCATCATCTCCACAGATATGGCCTCTGGTAAACGTCTCTTTAAATGCATCTGCAGTGACAATCTGTGCAAAGAAACAGAAACCGTAGCAAGTGACCGACCGCACTTTATGAGGTGACAGGGACGTGCCTGACTGTATTTCCCAGCAGGCCTGAACACGCCTGGATCACGCGAGCACAGCGCCTTCACCAAGAGTTAGACACGGAAAATGAGGTCACCTAGTTTTGCTTCATTCTTCTCCCGCATCTCTGGAGAGAGTCTGATATAGAAGAACGAGACAAAGACAAAGAGACGAAGATGAAGCCAAAGAGATGACGAGTTGAACTTCCGCCTGACCAGCCCTCGCTCTGTTTCTCGACAGCGCCGCGGCTCTAATGGCCCCGGGGCCGTTATCAGAACAGGATGTCGGAGCGTTGATTAGGGACCCGTGACCGCTGGGAAAATCAATTCTCATTTCAGCGGGAAACATTTGTCTTTTTGCTCCACTGGCTTTCAGGAGCTGACGGCGTTTCGTTCATGTGTGTGTGTGTGTGTGTGTGTGTGTGTGTGTGTGTGTGTTTGGGGACATGACGGAGGACAGGACTGAAAAATGGCTGAATGAGACACAGACACCAGAGAATCATGGGTAATGTGTTCATCATTACAGTGGAGTACGAGATTCAGGTCAGCAGAACTACATAATCACCATTAAAGTCATGATTTATGATCGGTCTTAAAAACAGAGAGAAATGGAACTGTGTAAAGTGTGGCATGTTAATGAATGCAGATCTGACTAGAAGAATCAGTGTCATTACACACACATATCTGAGCGATCAGATGTTCCTGACGGACGGACACAGCCGTGTGCTGAAGACGTCTGAACGGCTGAACTCTGTCTTTATGTTAATTCTCTGCTCATGAATAAATCATCATATCACAGTGTTTCTTCACAGAACACACACTTCTAGAGCGGTTTCTCTCAGCCGAAAATAATCGACAGCACAAAAATATAGCTAAAACACATATAAACACACACTACTGTTCAAGAGTTTGGGGTCAGTAAGATTTGTTAATGTTTCTGAAAGATTCTCTTCTGCTCACCAAGGCTGCATTTATTTAATCAAAAGTACAGTAAACATAGTGAAATATTACTAAAGTGTAAAACAGCTGTTTTCTATTTGAATATCTGTTAAACTGTAATGTATTTCTGTGATGCGCAGCTGTATTTTCAGCATCATTCCTCCAGTCTTCAGTGTCACATGATCTTCAGAAATCATTCTTGCTGCTCAAGAAACATTTCTGATTATTATCAATGATGAAAACAGTTGTGCTGCACAATATTTTTGTGGAAACTGTGCTACATTTTATTTTTAGGATTCATTGACAGACAGAAAGCAGTAAAGCAAAAAAAAAAAACATTTGTGTGAGATAGAATTTTTTTGTAACATTATGAATGTGTTTACTGTCACTTTTGATCAATTTAATGGTGTGTGTGTGTGTGTGTTCATTCCCATGGGAAGACTCTCTCTATGCTTCACTGCCCAACAGGAAAAGAAAACAAGTTCCTGTCAGTGCTACAACAGATGAAACAAACGGAGTCAAAGGTCAGTCATCTGTTTAACCCGATGTCAATTACACACACATTTAAATATGCAAATGAGCACAAAACTGCTGATACTGTGCTACTAACACACACACACACAAACTCATTCAGCGCAGATCAGAGCAGAGGATTCTGGGTGATCTGAGCCGCTCAAATACACCTGATCAACCTGAACACACACCGTCATAAGAGCCCAGAGCTGATGATGAGGACGGGCCTTCATCACATGTGACCTCAGCATCATGTCAAGTCAAGTCTCCTTTATTTATATAGTGCTTTTAACAATACAGATTGTGTCAAAGCAGCTTTACAGTATCAGATAGGAAAACAGTGTGTCAATAATGCAGAGGGACAAGAGTAAACACTCATTTTTCAGTTAAAGGCAGTTCATCATTGAATTCAGTGATGTCATCATCCAGCTCAGTTCAGTTTAAATAGTATCTCTGCAATCAAGTTGACGATATCGCTGGAAATGATAAATCATGTGACCTGTCTCAATGCTCACTGAAAACTGCATGTGCAGTGGATATCTGCAGTTATTTCACTCTGAGTCCTCCATCAGCCACCTCTAAAAATTTAAGTTTGTTAGATGAAGTATTCAAGACAGCAACTATAACAAAAACAAAACTAGAGGTGTTTCATATCGCATGGAGGGAAAGTACTTCTACTTATAGAAAAAGCTCTAAAAACTGCTAGATCTGCTTTTCATCAGTTTTTAGAAGAAAACAAATACAACCCCAGGTATTTATTTGATACAGTGGCTAAATTAACAAAAAAAAATGAAGCATCAACAGGTGCAGACATTCCCCAAGAGCACAGCAGTAATGACTTTATGAACCTCTTTACTTCCAAGACCGATACTATTAAGAGATAAAATTCTAACCATACAGCCGTCAGCTACAGTATCGCATCAGACAGTGCACTATAGATACCACAACTATAACGATGCCAACAATGCTGGAATCAGTTTTTCAGTGTGTTTTTACCAACGGATGATTGATAAAAACATCAGATTCAAGCATTTCTAAAGTAAGCGCCCCAGTGAGACACACGCACACGCGCACACACACACACACACACACACACACACACACACACACACACACACACACACACACACACACACACACACACACACACACACACACACACACACACACACACACACACACACACACACACACACACACACACACACACACACACACACACACACACACACACACACACACACACACTGAACACTATGAGGAATGATCAGTGGTCAGGTGACACCAGCAGAAAGAGCTGAACAGAGAAACTGAGCTCAATCACAGGAGCTTATAGCACACACAGAATGACTGTAACTCCTGACATACAGCCGGTCTGAACTCCAGCACATTCTAGATTATACGTAGTCAAATCCAGTGACTAGTTCTTCCTCAGAAGGGTCACTGTGTCCTTCTGGAACTAGTGAACAGACTTTGTTCCTGGTGGCTGACACAAAACCTGTGAAGTTCCACACAGCAGCCAATCAGACGAGCTATAGATGGTCATGTGATCGCTGGAGAAGGTGCATCACGTCAGTGCTGTGTAATGATGGCCAGAGTCAGGACACTAGTAAAGTCACAGAAGCCGGACTCTGAGATCGTCTCCATCACTGAGGAGGACGGGACGCTGCTCTCTGATCCGCTCAAATGTCCTCAGACTGATCTGATGCTGAAATGAAGGACATTCCTGATGACGGCACGTCTCTGAACACACACACACA
>NW_015558589.1:465178-466340 GCF_001515605.1 Sinocyclocheilus anshuiensis | reverse complement strand
CACACACGCCGCGTGGAAACAAGCTTGTGTAATGCATTCACTGCGGCTGTCTTCACGTCTCTGTCTCATTCACGCTTTCTTCTCTCTTTTTGATCTCTGTGAGCATAAAAGGAAATGAGAGGGAGTGAAAAAGAGCGAGAGAGCCAGTGTTCCTTTACATAACAGAGAGATGCTGCCTCTGCAGTCTGGGAACTTTTAATTGGAGCTCTGGTTCCACTGCGCAACCAACTCACATCCTCACTCATCCTCACACGGCTGGAGCCACAGTGCACACCTGGAGCTGACGCTGCAATACAGTGCTGCTTGAAAGTTTGTGAACCCTTTAGAATTTTCTATATTTCTGCATAAATATGACCCGAAAACATAACTAGATTTTCACACAAATCCTGAAAGTAGACAAAGAGAATCAAATCAAACAAAGGAGACAAAAATATATACTTTGTCATTTATTTATCGAGAAAAATTATCCATTGTTACATATCTGTGAGTGGCAAAAATATGTGAATCAGTACAGAACCACTTCAGCTCTGTGATGTTGGTGGGTTTCCTCCTATGGACTGCTGCTTCAGCTCCTTCCACAACATTTCAATTGGATTAAGGTCCGGGAATTTGACTCAGTCATTCCAAAACATTAACTTTGTTCTTCTTTAACCATTCTTTGGTAGAACGACTTGTGTGCTTGGGGTCGTTGTCTTGCTGCATGACCCACTTTCTCTTGAGATTCAGTTCTCGGACAGATGTCCTGACATTTTCCTTTAGAATTTGCTGGTATAATTCAGAATTCATTGTTCCATCAATGGTGGCAAGCCATCCTGGTCCAGATGCAGCAAAACAGGCCCAAACCAAGATACTACTTAACATTAGCCAATGTGAGAAAGGCCTTCAGTTGCTTAGAAGTTACCCTGCGTTCCTTTGCAACGTTGCAGACTATTACACGTCTTGCACTCTTGGGGAGGGTAACAGTGGTCTTGAATCTCCTCCATTTGTACACAATCTGTCTGACTGTGGATTGGTGGAGTCCAAACTCTTTACAGATGGCTTTGAAACCTTTTCTAGTCTGAGCAACAGCAACTCTTTTTCTGAGGTCCTCAGAGATCTCATTTGTTTGTGCCATGATACACTTCCACAAACATGACCAAACTTTGATAGATCCCTGTTCTTT
>NW_015558589.1:459763-463058 GCF_001515605.1 Sinocyclocheilus anshuiensis | reverse complement strand
TGGGGAGGGTAACAGTGGTCTTGAATTTCCTCCATTTGTACACAATCTGTCTGACTGTGGATTGGTGGAGTCCAAACTCTTTACAGATGGCTTTGAAACCTTTTCTAGTCTGAGCAACAGCAACTCTTTTTCTGAGGTCCTCAGAGATCTCATTTGTTTGTGCCATGATACACTTCCACAAACATGACCAAACTTTGATAGATCCCTGTTCTTTAAATAAAACAGGGCACACTGACACCTGATAGTCATCTCACTGATTAAAAACACCTCTGAAAAGATGGACTCTAATTTCACCTTCAAATGAACTGCTAATCCTAGAGATTCACATACTTTTGCCCCTCACAGATATGTAATATTGGATCATTTTCCTGAATAAATAAATGACAAAGTATATATTTTCATCTCATTTGTTTGATTGGGTTCTCTTTGTCAACTTTCAGGACTTGCATGAAAATCTGATGATTTTTAGGGGTTATATTTATGCAGAAATATAGACAATTCTAAAGGGTTCACAAACTTTCAAGCAGCACTGTACATACAGAATTGCCACATTTCAGTTTTTTAATAATTTCTAAATTGCTTCTTCGATCTTGTGCCGCTCTGCCATCAGGATAATTACATGATATTGTCCTTGATTAGGTCACAGAAATTAAGAACCCCAGAAACACCAAATAATGATCGGACGGAACTGAACCACACCAGCGTCAATAGTTAACTAGAGTTAGTCAATACAACACACATCAGAGAGCTGTGATAGTTACACATACATACACACTACCAGTAATTTTTGCATTTAAAAAATAAAAAAGTAAAACTGAGAAATACTATATTTTGAAATAATTGTTTAAATTACATTGTAAAATATATTATGCAATATGATTTATTCCTGTGATACAAAGCTGAATTTTCTGCAGCATTACTCCAGTCTTCTCATATTTCAGACTCGGAGTACCTCTGATCCACTGATTAAAGGTCTGATCTAAAGATCTGCTAAACAAGCGCTGCAGATTTAACCTCATTTCTCAGGGTTGCTGATGACCTGATGAGGTGCGGGGATGCTTTATAAGTACGAGTGACAAACTATTCTTAATGCATCCAATGGTCTGGGTTACAAGTATTGAGGTAAAACATCAACACTGTTAACTATTTCAACCAGTTCCAGTCATGAAATGGTTTAACATCACTGAGGGGTTTAACAGCCATTCTGATCTGTTTCTAACCTGACACAGAACAACAGATGTGTGCCTGTGCTGAGCAGATGTGCTGTTGTATTTGCAGATATAATGATACGCACATGTGAGGATGATTAAATAATTACCTTGCCTAACAAATGTCTACACTCAAGATTGCAAGTCACTGGCAACCACCCAGAACACCCCAAAACACCCACTGAACATGCTGAAACACCCCAAAACTCCCACAACATGCTAAAACACCCATAACACTCACTAAGCATGCTAAGACACCTAAAAACACCCACAACATGCTAAAACACACACAGAATTCAAAAACACTCATTGAACATGCTAAAACACCGACAACACACTAAAAAACCCAGCACACCCAAAACACTCACAACACACTAAAACACCCAGAAAACCCTAAAACCCCCACAACATGCTAAAACACCCATAACACTCACTAAGCATGCTAAGACACCTAAAAACACCCACAACATGCTAAAACACACACAGAATTCAAAAACACTCATTGAACATGCTAAAACACCGACAACACACTAAAAAACCCAGCACACCCAAAACACTCACAACACACTAAAACACCCAGAAAACCCTAAAACCCCCACAACATGCTAAAACACCCATAACACTCACTAAGCATGCTAAGACACCTAAAAACACCCACAACATGCTAAAACACACACAGAATTCAAAAACACTCATTGAACATGCTAAAACACCGACAACACACTAAAAAACCCAGCACACCCAAAACACTCACAACACACTAAAACACCCAGAAAACCCTAAAACCCCCACAACACGCTAAAACACCCAGAACCACCAAAACACTCACTAAACATGCTAAAACACCCAGAACATCCAAAACACCCATGGCACACTAAAACACCCAGAACAAACAAAAACACTAACTGAAAATGCTAAAACACCCACAACACAGTAAAACACTCAGAACACCCAAAAACACTAACTGAACATGCTAAAAAAATCCAAAACACCCACAACACGCTAAAACACTCATTAAACATGCTAAAACACCCAAAAACACCCACAACACGCTAAAACACCCAGAATACCCAAAAACACTCATTGAACATGTTAAAACACCCAGAACATCCAAAAACACCCACGGCACACTAAAACAACCAAAAACACTAACTGGACATGCTAAAACACCCAAAACACACTAAAATACCCAGAACACCCCAAAAACACTAACTGAACATGCTAAAACACCCAGAACACCCAAAAAACACTAACTGAAAATGCTAAAACACCCAGAATACCAAAAACACTAACTGAACATGCTAAAACACCCAGAATACCAAAAACACTAACTGAACATGCTAAAACACCCAGAATACCAAAAACACTAACTGAACATGCTAAGACACCCAGAACACCCGAAAAACACTAACTGAACATGCTAACACAACCAGAATACCAAAAAACGCTAACTGAACATGCTAAAACACCCAGAACACACAAAAACACTCACTAAACACGCTTAAAGACCCAGAACATCCAAAAACACCCACGGCACACTAAAACAACCAGAACAACCAACAACAATATCTGAACATGCTAAAACATCCACAACACACTAAAACACCCAAAAACACTCATTGAACATCCAAAAACACCCACGGCACACTAAACAACCAATAACACTAACTGAACATGCTAAAACACCCAAAACACACTACAATACCCAGAACACCCAAAAACACTAACTGAACATGCTAAAACACCCAAAACACACTACAATACCCAGAACACCCAAAAACACTAACTGAACATGCTAAAACACCCAAAACACACTACAATACCCAGAACACCCAAAAACACTAACTGAACATGCTAAAACACCCAGAACACCCGAAAAACACTAACTGAACGTGCTAAAACACCCAGAATACCAAAAACACTGACTGAACCTGCTAAAACACCCAGAACACACAAAAACACTGACTAAACACGCTTAAAGACCCAGAACACACAAAAACACTGACTAAACACGCTTAAAGACCCAGAACATCCAACAACACCCACGGCACACTACAACCAGAACAACCAACAACAATATCTGAACA
>NW_015558589.1:451205-458755 GCF_001515605.1 Sinocyclocheilus anshuiensis | reverse complement strand
AACACTAACTGAACATGCTAAAACACCCAGAACACACAAAAACACTGACTAAACACGCTTAAAGACCCAGAACATCCAACAACACCCACGGCACACTACAACCAGAACAACCAACAACAATATCTGAACATGCTAAAACATCCACAACACACTAAAACACCCAAAAACACTAACTGAACATGCTAAAACACCCAGAACACACAAAAACACTGACTAAACACGCTTAAAGACCCAGAACATCCAACAACACCCACGGCACACTACAACCAGAACAACCAACAACAATATCTGAACATGCTAAAACATCCACAACACACTAAAACACCCAAAAACACTAACTGAACATGCTAAAACACCCAGAACACACAAAAACACTGACTAAACACGCTTAAAGACCCAGAACATCCAACAACACCCACGGCACACTACAACCAGAACAACCAACAACAATATCTGAACATGCTAAAACATCCACAACACACTAAAACACCCAAAAACACTAACTGAAAAAATCCAAAAAATCCAAAACACCCACAACACGCTAAAACACTCATTAAACATGCTAAAACACCCAAAAACACGCTAAAACACCCAGAACACACAAAAACACTGACTAAACACGCTTAAAGACCCAGAACATCCAACAACACCCACGGCACACTACAACCAGAACAACCAACAACAATATCTGAACATGCTAAAACATCCACAACACACTAAAACACCCAAAAACACTCATTGAACATCCAAAAACACCCACGGCACACTAAACAACCAATAACACTAACTGAACATGCTAAAACACCCAAAACACACTACAATACCCAGAACACCCAAAAACACTAACTGAACATGCTAAAACACCCAGAACACCCGAAAAACACTAACTGAACGTGCTAAAACACCCAGAATACCAAAAACACTGACTGAACCTGCTAAAACACCCAGAACACACAAAAACACTGACTAAACACGCTTAAAGACCCAGAACATCCAACAACACCCATGGCACACTACAACCAGAACAACCAACAACAATATCTGAACATGCTAAAACATCCACAACACACTAAAACACTCAAAAACACTAACTGAACATGCTAAAATACCCCGAACATCCAAAACACTAACTGAACACGCTAAAACACCCAGTATACCAAAAAACACTAACTGAACATGCTAAGATACCCAGAACACCCACTATGTCAATAAAAATTAAAAATTAAAAATAACAATCCACATTCGAATGCAAAAACGTTGCATTCAAATTTTAGGTGTGCGTTAGTGATGCGCGGATCGGGTGGGTCGGGTAATAAAAAAATGCATTCTGATTATTTGCGGGTGGGTCGCGGGTGGATAAAATAAATCATTAATGATGCAAGTATTAACTACATTTTCTAAATTATGAACGTGTTTTAAATAGGCTACAAAAATTGAATAAACTGTAAATTAACATTAAAAGTTATTCAACAAAACATTAAACTGTTTACATTAACTTAAGACAAACCCGACAGTACTTTCTCAATTTGGTACTCGCAGTACGCGCTTTGGATGTGACTGTGAGCGCATGCGCCTCTGGAGAGCGCGAGTACCGAATGGCTTAAAAAGATGTGAAAATAATACATTTTTTGTGATGATGCAACAATGACCGATCAGGCAATTGACAATTCTGTCAACTGTCCTGAAACGCGAGCTAAAGTCTTCTATCGCAGCGTGCAGCAGCTCTAGATGCGTCGATGTGAAGCGAAAGTCAAAGAGAGAAGACGCGGTACAGCTGAATCACTTACGCTGTTTTCATCTGATGGTTTGTGTGGATTTATTTACTCATCTAACCCACACGCTATATTGAATAAAGGTTTTGCAGTAATTTCCCTCATTTTAAAGTCGAAAGCTGCGGGAATGAGTAATGCGATGTATGCGCAATCCCGCAACGAAATTCAGGATCTGATTAAACATAATTCTATTATACAGAGAATTGTGAAATAGATTTTCATGACTTTTCAAAAATATTTTGAGTTTATTTATTTTTACAAAACTTTCTAGGCCTGGAAATTGCTGTTCAATGACTTTTCCAGGTTTTTTATGACCGTACGAACCCTAATGTGATGATCGGGTGCGGTTATCTAAATCAGACAAAAATACAGGTGCGGGCGGTTGGCGGGTGGATAATTTATTTGAAGCTGCGGATTCGGGTGACGTTTTAGCTCATCCGCGCATCACTAGTGTGCGTCAAGGCCAAAGTATACTTCGGCCGTCCGCGTCCGCACACCGTCCGCATTACGTAATTTTCGTCATCAGGAGGGCTCGCGGAGAGCCGCGCAACCCGTCCGCATGCAGGCAATTTTTGGAGGCCGCGTGGACGGTGCGCGTACAACAGCGCATGCGCGAGTTGAATGTTGAGACAGAGTAGGTGGTACTGCGCATATGTGTCGAGCTCGTCTGTCCGCGCTCATCCGCTCGAATTTCTAAAATTCGTCGAATTCAAAATAAAATCCACATTCGAATGCAAAAACGTTGCATTCGAATTTTAGGTGTGCATCAGGCAGCCTTATCAGTGGTGCACGAGATGCGATGAGGATGTGTCACATTGCATTTTAATGCTTTTGTTAGCCTATCCAGTTGAACCCACTAGATGCGGCGTTGCTACGTTGTTCATTCAAAATATTGCAGAAAAAGAGAACAATCAATGCGAGGAAGATGTTGTTTATGTCAAAACAGAAACCAAGTCGTTCACACAGAATGCATATTTATCGCATTTTCTAGAGGGACATCTATCACCGTTGCACTCGCGTCTTGTAGAAGAGAGCCGCATGTTTAGAAAGCTATGTAAAATGTATGTAAGTTCAACTTTTAAAAAACATGTCTCAAGACTTTATGATGGTTTTCCCCATCCCACTGCATCTCAAGTTTTTAAATGAATAAAGTACTCTTTGTGGTTGGTTTTCGGTCCTTTGTATTAAACTATACATATAATTGTTTAAGCAACTTTATTAATTATATATGGTTTATAAGCATTATTTTAAACATTATGCAAAGATAGTTGTGTTATTTTATTATGCTTTGAAGAAACATGAATAATATTTTGCCCTCTTGTGGCCTCAGGAGAGAAGCCAACAGCTTTTTTCCCCCCAACTGAAATTATGCCTTTTAAATTCGAATATAATTTGAATATTGATCATATTTAAGTAAAAAATTCGAATTTAGTTTATCAGCCATTTTGACAGCCCTAACACCCACTGAACACGCTAAAAAAAACCAGAACACCCAAAAACACTCACTGTACACGGTAAAACACCCAGAACACCCTCAAACATCCACAACACGCTAAAACACCCAGAACACCCTAAAACACTCACTGAACATGCTAAAACACCCAGAACACCCCAAACACTGAAAACACTAAAACACCCAGAACACCCAAAAACACTCAATGAACACACTAAAACACCCAGAACACCCTCAAATATCCACAACACGCTAAAACACCCAGAACACCCAAAAACACTCACTGAACACGCTAAAACACCCAAAAACGCTTATTGAACATGATAAAACACCCACAACACCCAAAAACACTCACTGAACACGCTAAAACACCCAGAACACCATCAAACATCCACAACATGCTAAAACACCCAGAATACCCTAAAGCACTCACTGAACATGCTAAAACACCCAGAACACCCCAAAACACTCACTGAACACACTAAAACACCCCAAAACACTTACTGAACATGCTAAAACACCCAGCACACCCCAAAACACTCACTGAACACACTAAAACACCCCAAAACAATTACTGAACATGCTAAAACACCCAGAACACCATCAAACATCCACAACACGCTAAAACACCCAGAACACCCAAAAACACTCACTGAACGCGATAAAACACCCAGATCACACTACAATACTCAGAACACCTTAGCAGCAACAAAATTAGGTTTGTGCGGCAGCTCTATAGCATCACTGCTGAGGAGTAATCAGCTGCTGAAGTGCATTTACTTACTGTAGAATTAACAGAAGTTGTCATGAGCATTGTAATGTTCAAAGCAGATGTCATAACAAATGTCAGTAGATGGGGAAGATTTTAAGAGAGTGGTTCGTTTATAAACTTGCATGACCTAATGTTCACGCTGTGGAAATACAAACGGAAGACAGAAGACAGTGAGCACAGCGCTGAAAGGGGCAGAGCTACATCAGGTCACATGCATTACAGTATTATTTCTGGCTACTGAGTCAGACTTTTCCAGATGTTCAGAGGTGGTTTCTTCTGCTTCAGCTGCATGTAAACGACACAGACTTCATGACGCACTTTAACGTGAACAGACTCTGTAATGAGCCGCAGACTCTTCCCGTGTTCCTCTGCTCTCACGCTCAGATCACAGCCTTTCACACATCAGCACCTCCGTTCACTCAAACACGCTCGGCCCGGCTCAGAGACAGGTGCCAGACCTCTGACCGGCACAATGTCACGCTCTCATCTGACGGCACGCTGTGACGGTAATTACAGCTTGGGTCAAGGCTGTGTGTAATTAACAGTCAGAGCACACACTGATCTGAGAGCAGAAGCACTCGCGACTGAACACCAGACTCACACTGAAGACAGTCCACCTGCTGCAGAGAGTAAAGCTAAACCTTCTTCATCAGCACATCTCTGATCCAAACAGCACTCCTTATTCTGAAAATACAGAGAACAGCTGAACATGTGCGGACTTTACACGTTTACTCGCATGTTTTGCATGTGTGTATATATGAATTTTAGCATTATTTTCTTGCCAGTTAAACACACTAAACCCACATCTCATTCCTGTGATGCATGATGATGCTTTTTCTTGTAATTTGTCATAATTCACAGTGATGATTCTCATTAAATTCTCATTTACTGAAGTCGTTTTTAATGCATTGTAGTTAAAAATAAAATAAAAACTATGTTTCAGTGGAAGTCAAATTACAACATGATAAACTTTAGGCAGTGCAGCAAATACTGCTACTGTGTGATGAATAAATACTTGAACAAAATTATATTCTTATCTTATATATTCTATTCTTGACAAAACACTTTTTCTTTATGAAATATATAGTTTCTCTGAATTATTAACACAAAAAATAAAACAGAATGGTTATTAGAAAGAAAGCGAATGTTTAATGTAAAGTTTATTCCTATAAATTAAACTTAAAATAACATTAGCTGTTTCTTGGCAACCATTAATGATTGAGTTACACTAATGAACTCTATTCAGTGCTGATTGTAATGAATGTCTAACTGCTTTCTTTCATCATCTGTAATGCGAGGACGTGTGATTTGAATAGATCAGGCGGTCTGAGGCCTGATGTGAACCCATAACTGCAGTAAAATCACCGTAACACGCCTCACGTGGATTATTATCGTTCATTATTAATCCAGCATTAACCACTGCGACAAGCACATTTCACACTGACTAATTAAAGAGATGCAGCTGAGATACACGATGCTTCATTTCTCAAGAACGTGAAGATTCTAATGTGTTTGATATCTAGATAGACACACACACACACACACACACACACACACACATACACACATACAAACACACACACACATGCGCATGTCCCAGTAGATGTTGTGTTATGAATTGATGTGTTGTGTATGTATGTTTGTGTCATGGGGTGGTGTGTGTGTGTGTGTGTGTGTGTTTGTGTCATGGGGTGGTGTGTGTGTGTGTGTGTGTGTGTGTGTGTGTGTGTGTCGCTCTCTTTCTGTATCAGGTTGAGCTGTTCTCAGAGCTGATCAATACACTCATCTGTAATATGATCACTGACACATCTGCCTATCTTTGTGTGTGTGTGTGTGTGTGTGTGTGTGTGTGTGTGTTTCATCAATGTCCAATAATCATCATCTCAAAGGCGTGATTATTTAGAAATCCTACTTCATTTTAATTATATTTCTGTAGAAGCGGTCCGTCTGATTGAAGACGCAGTCATGAAAAAGTTGCAGGTGATCATTTTTCTGATGAATTTAGTTTAACTGCTCAGTGTTCAAATGATCTGCATGAAGCAAGAATGAAATATTGACAGAGCAGAAGCAGTGCAGTGAAGTGTGTGGTTCTGATGATGGACCAGCAGTCTCTCACACTGCTGTAAAATCAGTCTGCAGATCTGAACATCTCACACACACACGGCTCTCAGCACGAGTGTGTGTCTGGCCCACTCTTCTCAGCAGCTGTTCTGGAACAGTGTTGTAAATACAACTTAACCACTGATTTCTATTCGGCCTAGAGTGAGCGGCGGCGGGCTTGAGAATGGCGCGGTCGGCGGATTCGACGTGTATGTTTGTGTCATGGGGTGGTGTGTGTGTGTGTGTGTGTGTGTTGAAGTGGGTGTTTGATGTGTTTGTGAGGTTTCTGATCATCAGCTCTTGAGTCTGTGATTCAGTCTAAATGTCTCACTGAAGTCATGAAGTGTTTGTAAAGCTCATGAAATGCTCATGTTATGCTCACGTTCCTTCTGCTTCATCTCTTCATTTGTGTTCCTGTGTGTGTGCCCCCACAAAGCAGGAGACATAGAAGGGACAATACAAGCCAAAACAAGAACAAAACACCCCCCAACAAGCAGATATATCGCTAAGACATATGTACTGCTGCTGCTCCAAAGAGCCATGAGAACCGCATGTATTACTATCTATATGTGCTTGGGCTACCACGCCAACCGGCTTAACGCTAGTGGCCTATGACTCTGTGAGCCTGGGCTACCACGCCGACCGGCTTAACAATAGTGGGCTTGGTGGACTGATCTGAATGAACTGAAAAAAGCAGAATATAAATGTTCTTTCTCCGTTTCTGAATTACACAGCACAGCGAGAGCACACGTCGCACGAGCACACAACAAACAACACACAACAACACACACAAACACACAACAACACACAACAAACACACAGCAACACACGACTGTAAAAATGTCATTGCATTGGTGTTCATCTCCATCTATTCTACAGACAGAGTAATAATTTGTTTATGATTCCTCTTATTTTTGCAGTGATCCTGTATATGAACGAGCACATCTGGATCTGCTGCCTGAACAATCACATCTGCTTTAATGGATCAGACATCTGAAGGAAATCCAGTAATTAGTTCTTCCTCAGATGCATTTGCATTATCAATATAACGCCTTGTAAACGTGATTTTATATCCAGACAGACTGATAGAATACCCAGAGTGCACATGCTGCAGGCAGCCAATCACATTACAGTGCACTAGATGGATCACTTTTCACTCTCGTGTTGCAATGCTGCAACCTCCTAGTAACAATAGAATTGTATTTGTATTATTATTGCAAATTACACTTTTTAATTTATTATTATTATTATTATAAATGTAGTATTGCTAATTATAATTTTAATGCATTATTATGATTATTTCCTAATGAAGTGTGTTCATGTTTGTTCTGCACATTAATGAACATTAGCAGATGTGAGTAGTAAAGCGAGTCTCCTGTATCATTCAGCGCTCACACTCACTCACTCACACTCACTCACACACTCACACACACACACTCACTCACTCACACAC
>NW_015558589.1:448101-450791 GCF_001515605.1 Sinocyclocheilus anshuiensis | reverse complement strand
CACTCTCACACACACACACACACACACACACACACACACACACACACACTCACACTCACACTCACACTCACACTCAGCTGTCAGTAAATGCAGCTGCTGCTAACGTTAATGCTAACTCTGTGAACGGACAGCTGAGGGCCTTTATCTGCTCGCAATAATGAACAACAGTGTTCCTGTCAACAGCAGAACGGAAATCAATTACAAAGAGAGAGAGAGACAGAGACAGAGAGAGAGAACTGAAGTGAGAGCCAGAGAGCTGCAGCTGCAGCAAGGTAAGCTCGTGAATATTTAACTTTTAATGTTGTTTTGAATTACGACAGACATTCAGTTTTGATTAAGTCAAGGGCAGGAAAACTTAATCTTCAAGAAAAAGCAAAAATTGAGTGATTTACAGCCTAAATCACCTGTAAGAAGAGTGTAAATGAATCAAGACAAACTCCTGTGGCCTCGGGAGACAAGACAAAAGTTTCCTTAAGACCTATTTAATCTGCATATAAAACATTAGAAAATAAACAAGAAATGCCACATATATTGGAAAAAGTAATTGAATGTATAAAAAAAACTGCATATTCTTCACTGTGTAAAGTAAATATATATTTCTTATTATTAAAGTTAAAAAAGTGATTCAGTCCAAAGCAGTGAGATTTTCTCTCTTTTGTTGTTTGATTAACATGAATGACAGACAGGAGGAATATTAGACTGCTGTCACTTTAAGAGCTGCCCGGATCCAATATACTGTTACATGTGTTTTCTTTCTCAGCTGTTTGTTTTCACTTAAGACTTAAATTACTGTGTTTACAAGAATACTTACAAAGACAGGCATTTTGACACATACAAATGTGTGTATTTAACTGTTCAAGACCAATAAAGCGACAAAAATAACTTGGTTCAATACTTCTGCGCTCTATGAGAAGCCTCTTCACATGCGTGCCTCTCTGACAGCACACTCATATAGCCAAATGAATTGTCTTTTGCTGCTGATTGCATTTCAATGGCTTAAAATCATTTGTTTTTAAACTACAATGCTAAATAACACATGCAAACGATAATTTTTCATGACCACGTAGCACAGCAATGTCACATAATCATGTAACCGCGATTGAGACAATGCAAAGACACATTTCTACCAGTTAGTCATGTTTACTGGTATATCACCCACCCCATCCTAGAATACTGATGCTGATATTTCTCTACACATGTTAGCCATTAGCAACACGGCTCCACTAAGCGCTTTAGCGCTGTTGTTTCACCTGCAGCGGCTGAAATCACTCCAGAACAATCATTAGAGCCGCTGCAGAGGCACGAATCTTCATTAACATGCATGAGGAGAGAGAGACGAATAAAACAAACACCAGCTGCACACACACGAGAGAGGGACGAAGCCAACGAACACCGCAGACAAGAGTCAGGAACCGATTCAAACGACTCAGTTCAGCTCAGAAACATGAAAGACAGCTTGAGTTTATAAAGCTTTTATGCATTTATGAATCAAGACTCACAACCTTCCGAATGAACTGATTCATTAAAATGAATTAGACTCCCAACTGCTCCAATTACTTGAATTTGAACAAATGAGTGGATCTCTCTTAAATGACTTTGACTCCCAATCATCCAAATTAACTGATTCACTAAAATGAACTGAACTACAAAACATCCAAATAAATGGATTCACTAAAAACAAACCAGAAACCCAACTGTCCAAACAAACTGATTCACATGCATTCCCAATCATCAAAATGTATTGATTTACTCAAATAAATTGGATACCCAAATCATCCAAATGAATTGATTCACTGACTCCCAATCATCCAAATGAATTGACTGACTAAAATGAATTGCATTCCTAATTATTCAAATTAATTGATTCACTAAAAGGAACTGGACTTCCAATTACCCAAATAAGTTAATTGACTAAAGTGAATTTGTCTCTCATTCTTCCAATTCAGATTTTATTCACTAAAATGAATTAGACTTCCAGTCAACCAAAGGAATTGATCCATTATAATGAACAGAACTCCAAATCATCCAAATGAATTGATTCACTGCAATGAATCGGACTCTCACCCATCCGAATTAAGATTCACTAAAACAAACTAAAAACAGTCTGAATGAATTGATTCATATTAATTAACTGAAATTCCAATCTTCCAAATGAATTGATGGACTAATGAATTTGACTCCTATTCATTCAAATGAATTGATTTACTAAAAGGAATTGGATTTCAATCAACCAAATTAATTCATCAACTATAATGAACCGAAATTCAAATCATCCAAACAAATTTATTCACTTTAATGAATTGGACACCCACCCATTTAAATTAAGATTCACTAAAAACAAATCGAACTAAACATGCTAAAATGAACCTAATGCATAAAAACAAGCCTATTCCAGGAGATTCACATTTGATTTGCGACTCAAAACTGATCACGGCTAAAATATTAACACACAAAGACAAAAACTCACCAGAGACTGTCTCTGACTCGATTACTATTGAATGACCAGTCAAGCATCACAAGCCCCCGATGTGAATGCAGTCGTGTGTGTGTGTGTGTGGGCGGAGCTCCAGACGGGTGATTGACAGGTGTGCTGATGGATTCTGGGAGTTGTGTTCACCTGCGGACACAGCAGAAGCGTTCTGACTGAGTGCCCTTAAAAAACACCATCAAACCCACTCAAGGACACCTGA
>NW_015558589.1:447369-447878 GCF_001515605.1 Sinocyclocheilus anshuiensis | reverse complement strand
CACACACACACACACACACAAACACACACACACACACACACACATCATTTGCTCAACATCGACCCTGTAACAAACACTGTAATTCCTGAGCAGCGCTGAAGGTGTTTCTGTCAAACTGAAGTCAAACACACACGAGGAACCAGAGACTCACACAGTTTTTGGCTCCCCTCTATATGACAAGGACAAAATAAAGCTGAAATCTGCTGGACTCGATCCAGTGAACGACTCGCAGCGAATCCAAATAATGAAAGAGCCGCAGGATCTCTGACCGGACACTTCATCCGAAAAACAGACCATCTTCTCCAAAGAGCTTTCTGAACACTGAGAAAACATTTAGTCTGATTTAGTGAATCAGTTTAGTGAATAAGTGGTTTAGACAGATAGGTGCCTGATTCATTATCATTAATCAATTTGAGAAGAAACAGAAATCATTCCATCAAGAAAAACTCTAGTTAGTGTTAATTAAGCATGTGTGTGTGTGTGTGAGTGTGTGCGTGTGTGTGTGTGTG
>NW_015558589.1:446340-446665 GCF_001515605.1 Sinocyclocheilus anshuiensis | reverse complement strand
GTGTGTGTGTGTGTGGGTGTGTGTGTGTGTGTGTGTGTGTGTGAGAGTGTGTGTGTGTGTGTACATGTTTAGAGTATACTTGTTTTGGAGCAAATGTCCTCACTTATATTATGAAATGCTTTGACAACCCAGTAGTGGGACATTTGACTGCTCCTCACTAGTTAGAAGGCTTATAAATCAGACAGAAGATGTTGTTGACGTAAATCCAGAGTTCTGCACATTTTTGTGATGGGTAAGTTTAGGGGTCGGAGTTGGTTAGCTGATAGAAAATATCCTTAACCTGATAGAAAATCAATGCAAGTCTATGACACGTCCTCACTAAGAG
>NW_015558589.1:443211-445962 GCF_001515605.1 Sinocyclocheilus anshuiensis | reverse complement strand
TGTGTGTGTGTGTGTGTGTGTGTGATAATCAGATTGAGTCTGGAGACGACAGATTGAATCAATGACTCATAAACACATTCATACGCAGCATCGATCATGACGATCTCCATCCACGTCTGTCCATTAATCAACAGAATTAAACAGAAGTACAGAAGCAGCGCTCCACTCGTCACTGTTTAAACGAGTGTGTGTCTGTGTGAAAAACATCCTCAGATTCACACACACATTCAAACAAGAGTGTTCAATAGCCTTGACTACAGACCGCATGATCAATATCCATCAATACTGACCTCGAACCTCCGCTGGGCATCAAACACACACCATCAGTCCTTCAGATGAACCGCTGCTCATTAACATTCTCTGATCACATCAGCAGATCAATCCTGCTGTCTTCTGCCTGTGTTTCAGCTGCTCTCACGAGCAAACACACATCTCAGCGAAAACTGAAATATGTTAAAACAGTAATGCTTTGCTGACAGCAGCACTGGAGCTGCATGAACTAAACCTGATCGTCATCATCTGAGCTCACATCTAATTCAGAGTGAACATCTCTGCTCAAACGGATCAACTCCTGACACGAGCCCATCTTCTGAGGAGTGTTAATCACCGCAGCTGTGTGAGACACGCTACACACACCCCGGCATGACTGCAGAGGGTGATGAAATATCTCCCAGGATCTTCAAGGAGAGGCCGGCTCCATGTGGGCTTGCATCAGCAAACACTGCAGAAACAGCGCCCAAGGACACGAGCAGCAGAAGCCAACACTGCGCTGACAGACAGCAGAAACACAAAACACCGCTCTGGACCCTCATCAACAGCTGCACACCCAGCTCTACTCTGCTAAAGGTGAATATAAATCTATATTTGTAAATAGAAGGCATCAAGAGATATTATAAACATTAACATCATGATTTTCTGTAAACACAGCTAACAGGAAACGTTCTGGCAAGGTTCTCTCAAAGTTACAAACAAATGTTCTGGTCTTTCATAATTTTATCAAACATTAGCAGAATAACATTCAAGGGTCAAAGACAAAAAAGGGTTTTCAAGTATCAAAACAGTAAGTGTAATACAGCTTTGATTTGTTGTTGTTTTTCAATACGTTAGAAAGTGTCCTGTTTACTTTTTTGCACAAAAAATAAATATCATACATTTTTGCCATGATTTACAGAAAACAGCCTCTAAAATGTCATTCGGTGTAACAAGCTTGTCAGGCATATTTACCACAAGAATCAGTTTATGATATATATTAAAAGACTAATTAGTTTTACCCCAAATGCTATTTACAGTACTTGCAATTTTACATTTTTAAACTTTGCCACTATTCAATTTTGGCTATTTGTCAGCAATAATTTTTTACTCATTTAAAATGCAATATATTTTAGTATGCTCACTTATTCTTTTATATATTTTAAAACGTACAGGTCAGAATAAGTATGTTGTTTCAATTTTTACATAAATATAAGTGCTACACTGAATGACATTGGAACATTATTTCACCCACATTTTGACATTTTATTCTCCCCAAACTTATTTGAAACCTTAAAACTGGACGCTTTACTTGCATTTAATGTTCTATGTATATCAAATCACTTTTGTAAAATTTCTTTTCATGTGGACATTTAAATGTCTTTGACCCTCATACAGCAGAATGTTTTATTTCTGAAATGTTTTAGTTTAATCTGGAACCAATGTTTTAGTTTTCACTTTCTTATAATGTTTGCCAAATGATAAATTATTAAATGGAAAAAAAGTTAAAATGTATAACATTGTAATGTATAATGTATAACAAATGTATGTTAAATTTTGACTTGACTTTAACTATTAAAAACTTCACAATCAGAGGAAGAGTTAAACTAAAAATCCCAAACGTGTATGACTTTACTAAAGGAGACGTTTAGCAGAAAGTTCACGCTGCTCTTTCCAGATACTAACCAGCAGATGAACTCCAAAAATTATCATAAAAGCACCATAAATCAATCTAAATAAACGAAACTATAAATGAATAACAAACTATACTCAGTTCAGTTCTGAATGGTCGCAGACACACGAATAACTCCTGAATCATTCTTACATCAGCTGTCTGAATCTCCTGGAATGTGTAATAGAGGGAGATATTCATGAGGTGCTTCAACACTTTCGTCAGCTGTGTTGGATTGATGCTGGTGTAAATAAAACACACACAGACATATAAAGCAGGCGGTCGTGTGGAATTATGGGTAGGGGTGCTTTGGACACAACAGCGCACCCTGAATGCTAAAATGACTGATCGAACTGTTATTAATGAAGAGCTCTTAAACAGCACCAGCCATCATCCATCAGTTCTCATGTGATTTTTGACATCAGACCTGATATGAATGAGAAATGTGACGTTCTACTAAAGAAATAAAGTCATACGGGTTTGTTATTGATTGATTCCTCCAGGAGACGCAGCACGGGGCCAGTGTTTAGGGGACAGACACTCTGATCCTGCTCCGAAGGTTTCAGCGAACCTACCAGCCGGAAATCTCAGAGAATTATCATTTTCATTTCTCTCAAGCTGTTTTCTTGTTTTTGCTGCTGAACGTTCACCCGGAGCCGAGCGCGAGTTGTCAGACTCCAGTGCGTTTAGAGTTCCACGGGACGCCGCTGTGTTAATTATGCAAATTCAAATAGCTGTGCACACGAAAGATGCAAGAGAACTGCAATCTGATTATGCATGCAATGACTAGGGAGAGGCGGTTTGCGAGCACACTCTGAAAAACAACGTTT
>NW_015558589.1:423134-442757 GCF_001515605.1 Sinocyclocheilus anshuiensis | reverse complement strand
GAATGTAGCGGAGCATTGAAGAACCATTTTTGGTTCCCCAAAGAAACTGAGTGAACAGTTCTAAAAATAACTTTTTTTCTAAGCATGAAGAATATTTTAATAAGATCATGTGGTTCCAAAGATGTTTAAAAGGGTCACACTGGGTGGATCTTTATCATTATAGGGTGGTTGTGTACACACACTGCCAACACACATTTCAGTTCAAACAACTTGCAAAAGTGCATGTAGCATCCGATGACCCCTTTAATGGAGGCCTATTGTGCCCCTTTTTACAATATGTAATATAAGTCTCTATTTCAGTTCAAACAACTTGCAAAAGTGCATGTAGCATCCGATGACCCCTTTAATGGAGGCCTATTGTGCCCCTTTTTACAATATGTTATATAAGTCTCTGGTGTCCCCAGAATGTGTCTGTGACGTTTCAGCTCAAAATACCCCACCGATCATTTATTATATCATTTTGAAAATGTCTATTTAGAGTGGAAGCAGAAACACGCTTTTTGTTTTCGTGCATGCCTCTTTAAATGCAAATTAGCTGCTTATCCCCTCCCCCTTTTCCAGAATAGGGCTGTGCCTTTACAGCTATTTCCTCACATACTCTGCTAAAAAAAAATCGTTTTGGCTCTGATTATCATGTTTATCGTGCTGAAATCATGTAAAAAAATCGTTTTGGTTCTGATTATCATGTTTATCGTGCTGAAATCATGTGTTTTAAACCATATTAGTTTAAACTTCTGATATAGGGTTTTCTGAGCGCACACATCTGAAGAACGCGCACAGAAAGCGGTGGTCATATGACATGCAAGTACTAAACTAAGTTCGCTTTCATGTCTTATTGCGCTTAAACTGTCAAATACACTTAAGTTTATGTTAAAAACACAAAGGAGCTACACAAACAGTGGGTTATGTCTATGAAGGTAAACAGCTGGGAAATAAACCACTTGTTTATTTGAGATCTGTGTGGCAGCAGCAATATACAGTAAATAAATCAATAAATGCACTGCTCTGTTGTCCCGTCTGAGGCTGGGACTCTAAACAGTGTTCTGTGCTCGTCTGTGCAGCCAAACACAGAACAGTTAGCATGCTTTGCTCGAACTTTCGCCATGGCATTAGAGCTAGTACACCGTTGTCGCTTGCGAAAACACAATAATGGCACCGTGGGTGGAAACTTACAGATTAAGGGGCGGTAATATTATAATACGATCCCCTTTATATGTCACCGGGGAGTGAAATCTGACGCATTTGTTTTTCACAAGCTTGCAGAGAAAGGCTAACCAAAAAATATTTACTGGGTTGTTCTTTTTCACGTTTTCTGGGTTGGTAGATGCACTAGGGACCCAATTATAGCCCTTAAATATCAGATTTTCATGATATGTCACTCTTAAGGTTCTTCATGGAACCACTGATGCCAATAAAGAAACTACTTTTAACAGTACAGGTTTGATTTCCAAACACAACCAGAATGAAGCGGGTTAGAAATCCACTGTCTCATGTGAGCAGTGCCATGGACACGATCAAACAGAAGAAGAGCTGAGAACCGATCATCACTGACATAGATGCGGTTCAGGACGACTGACTGCAGCGTTTACAACCTCTCGACGACATTAACACAGAATACATGAGGCGAGAAAGAACGAGAGGAGGAACAAATATAGAGACACAATGGAGGACATCTCAGAGTGAGCAGATGAAATTCAGACAAAACACGACAAGTATTAATTCCAGTGGTGCCAGTGAGTAACTGTGAGGAGTCTCTATTCATATCACACATTAGCATTAAACTGCATTGGGAACTGACAGACTCTCTACAGTTGAGCTTCTACAAGCTCAAGCAGCACAAAGGAAGATTATTCCTTACATAAATCTGGGTTTATAGCCATGGCCCAGAACTCGCCGTCACTGAGCTCACAGAAGTCCGGTTTCATGGCTTCCTGTAGCTCAAACTGCAGATCAGCGGTTCCCAACTACATTCCTGGAGGCCCCTCAACACTGCACACTTTGCGTATCTCTTTTGTCTGACACAGCAATTTCAGGACTTGGAGTCTCTGTTAATGAGCTGATGACCTGAATCAGGTGTTTGATTAAATGTGCAGTGCTGGAGCTCCAGGATCAGGGTTGGGAACCATTGCTGTTGATCACGGTTGAGTTCCCAGGGATTGCATAAATCGTAAAAAAAAAACCTTGAATGCAATGTTAGTTGCTTTGGACAAAAGCATCTACACCAGGAAGTCACTAATATTCCAAAACACATTCATTCACTGGCTGCTGGAGAACAAGCCCGTGGCCTCCACCATTCACAAACAGAGTCATTTACTGAGCCAAAACTGAAAAAACATCGACTCCAGAATCACACCTTCCTACACTGGCACCTACCGTGGCTTCCCCTCGTCAGGAAGGGCATCCGGTTGATGGCGATGGGCACGGTGCCGTGTTTGTTGTGGAAATGGTGAACGTGATGTGTGGTGCTCAGACTTGACGATACTCTAGCGGAGACCGCTGGGCCCGGGAAGGCGAGCAGCGCTAGGGACAGAACCAGCCGCCATAACCCGGACACGCTAGTCCATAAGACCCGGGGCGGAGCGACAGCTGGGGCTCGTGGGTAAAGCACTAATCCACTGGACAGAAGCAAAGCCCTGAGGGCGGAAGAGAAAGGGGGCGGGGCCTCCATGCCACGCCTCCTCACGTGACAAAAACAGGAAGACATTTCAGACCGAGCCGGTATCCATGGTTTCTAGATTCCCGCAGATGGGAAAAAAGCATCGATCATGTGGAACAAAAAATATCTTGGTTGTTTAGGATCATGTAAACTGCAAACCAAAAACAAAAGAAAAAAATCGTTTTGGTTCTGATTATCATGTTTATCGTGCTGAAATCATGTGTTTTAAACCATATTAGTTTAAACTTCTGATATAGGGTTTTCTGAGCGCACACATCTGAAGAACGCGCACAGAAAGCGGTGGTCATATGACATGCAAGTACTAAACTAAGTTCGCTTTCATGTCTTATTGCGCTTAAACTGTCAAATACACTTAAGTTTATGTTAAAAACACAAAGGAGCTACACAAACAGTGGGTTATGTCTATGAAGGTAAACAGCTGGGAAATAAACCACTTGTTTATTTGAGATCTGTGTGGCAGCAGCAATATACAGTAAATAAATCAATAAATGCACTGCTCTGTTGTCCCGTCTGAGGCTGGGACTCTAAACAGTGTTCTGTGCTCGTCTGTGCAGCCAAACACAGAACAGTTAGCATGCTTTGCTCGAACTTTCGCCATGGCATTAGAGCTAGTACACCGTTGTCGCTTGCGAAAACACAATAATGGCACCGTGGGTGGAAACTTACAGATTAAGGGGCGGTAATATTATAATACGATCCCCTTTATATGTCACCGGGGAGTGAAATCTGACGCATTTGTTTTTCACAAGCTTGCAGAGAAAGGCTAACCAAAAAATATTTACTGGGTTGTTCTTTTTCACGTTTTCTGGGTTGGTAGATGCACTAGGGACCCAATTATAGCCCTTAAATATCAGATTTTCATGATATGTCACTCTTAAGGTTCTTCATGGAACCACTGATGCCAATAAAGAAACTACTTTTAACAGTACAGGTTTGATTTCCAAACACAACCAGAATGAAGCGGGTTAGAAATCCACTGTCTCATGTGAGCAGTGCCATGGACACGATCAAACAGAAGAAGAGCTGAGAACCGATCATCACTGACATAGATGCGGTTCAGGACGACTGACTGCAGCGTTTACAACCTCTCGACGACATTAACACAGAATACATGAGGCGAGAAAGAACGAGAGGAGGAACAAATATAGAGACACAATGGAGGACATCTCAGAGTGAGCAGATGAAATTCAGACAAAACACGACAAGTATTAATTCCAGTGGTGCCAGTGAGTAACTGTGAGGAGTCTCTATTCATATCACACATTAGCATTAAACTGCATTGGGAACTGACAGACTCTCTACAGTTGAGCTTCTACAAGCTCAAGCAGCACAAAGGAAGATTATTCCTTACATAAATCTGGGTTTATAGCCATGGCCCAGAACTCGCCGTCACTGAGCTCACAGAAGTCCGGTTTCATGGCTTCCTGTAGCTCAAACTGCAGATCAGCGGTTCCCAACTACATTCCTGGAGGCCCCTCAACACTGCACACTTTGCGTATCTCTTTTGTCTGACACAGCAATTTCAGGACTTGGAGTCTCTGTTAATGAGCTGATGACCTGAATCAGGTGTTTGATTAAATGTGCAGTGCTGGAGCTCCAGGATCAGGGTTGGGAACCATTGCTGTTGATCACGGTTGAGTTCCCAGGGATTGCATAAATCGTAAAAAAAAAACCTTGAATGCAATGTTAGTTGCTTTGGACAAAAGCATCTACACCAGGAAGTCACTAATATTCCAAAACACATTCATTCACTGGCTGCTGGAGAACAAGCCCGTGGCCTCCACCATTCACAAACAGAGTCATTTACTGAGCCAAAACTGAAAAAACATCGACTCCAGAATCACACCTTCCTACACTGGCACCTACCGTGGCTTCCCCTCGTCAGGAAGGGCATCCGGTTGATGGCGATGGGCACGGTGCCGTGTTTGTTGTGGAAATGGTGAACGTGATGTGTGGTGCTCAGACTTGACGATACTCTAGCGGAGACCGCTGGGCCCGGGAAGGCGAGCAGCGCTAGGGACAGAACCAGCCGCCATAACCCGGACACGCTAGTCCATAAGACCCGGGGCGGAGCGACAGCTGGGGCTCGTGGGTAAAGCACTAATCCACTGGACAGAAGCAAAGCCCTGAGGGCGGAAGAGAAAGGGGGCGGGGCCTCCATGCCACGCCTCCTCACGTGACAAAAACAGGAAGACATTTCAGACCGAGCCGGTATCCATGGTTTCTAGATTCCCGCAGATGGGAAAAAAGCATCGATCATGTGGAACAAAAAATATCTTGGTTGTTTAGGATCATGTAAACTGCAAACCAAAAACAAAAGACAATTCCAATTTCCACGATGCAATCCAACAGTCAGGTCAAGCACCCTTCAAAAGCAAAAAAACTGCAATAATAATCAACTAAAACTGCTAGGTTAATCCAACTAATAAACTACAAACCTCCAGTTAGATCTACATCGAAACACAAAAGCAAAGAAAAGCCTCAACCAAACTAGAATCCTCCCAAATCTGATGAGTTGATCCTCAAGTTTGCCAAGAGGTTATCCATCCAAAGTCCAGAACGCTAGTGCCGAGACACACGCTATCCTGGAAAACTCCAACAGACGGAGAAATCTTGAATTAAAAACAAAACCAACAGAAGAAAAACAGAGAATGAGAGAATGAGAAACGAGACACAGAGAGAGACGCTTGTTCAAACGACGGATTCTTCTATTAGATGATCAAACCTCCAGAGACCAGCAGAAAACACAGAGACGTGAGCTGAAATCGAAATCGAGAAGGAGGGACTCCAGCCTCTGGGACGGAAACAAGGATCCGGCTGTCTCTTCTCAGCTTCCCCGCTCCTCTTCCCTACAATCCACGGCTCTGATTAACTTTATCTTCCTGTCGGGGTAAATCCGTCCCGGTATTCTGCGGAGGAGAGCTAATGAAACGGACCCTGCAGCATCACAGGCTCCATCCTCTCGCTGATCTAGCGGCTAGAGACGGCAGTGATGCGCCAGAGAGACGAGGACAGAGACAGAGAGAGAGATGTGGCAGTGCTGAAGCTGAGGAGACGCTCCGCTCGTGTGAAAGCAAGCCTGAGAAAGAGCGAGACGCAGCTGCGGACAAACACAGAGAGAGACGGAGGAGGTGGGAGGGAGCTCAGGTTGTCGTCGAGCTGTTCCCGGCTCAGGTGCTGCAGGCCGCCGGCTGCTTCAGACAGGAGGGTACCAGTTATGGCACTCAGCCAGGCCTCTAGTCGATCCCAGTGGGCATCAGGGCTGGATGATAGAGACATGCTGGCTCACTGGTGAAGAGAGAGAGGGAGAGCGAGAGAGAGAGAGGGAGAGAGAGAGAGGGAAGGAGAGAGAGAGGGAGGCGATCAGGGAAACACACACTGGTTACTGGTTTCTACTCTCGATGACTAATTTAGTCGCAGTGAAACCTAGTGAACCGCTGTTTCACTCACATTCACACCCACAGGAAACCAGAGATGTTCCTCTGATAAAAACACACCACTAATCTCACGTGTGTTTCTCAATACGAACTCAATCGCTTCTCATCAAATCATCTGAGCTGGTTGTCAGATGTCTGTCCCTGATTTAGCTTCTTCAAATGAATTTCAGAATTGACACCAAAACTAACAACTGAGGGCTCTCTGAATTCTCTTGAGAATATTCTAGAATGGCTGAATGTTCCATTTTAATATAATGCCAAATACATAAATGTACTAGTAACTATGATAAAGATTATGCAACATAGGGGTATTATACTGTACATCACTGAAACTGAAACTAAAACCTTAAAAAATGATACATAAAAAACAATTGACAAAAACACGACAACCATCCAAAATAAAAGTTTTTGTGTACATAATATATGTGTGTGTGTGCACTGTATATTTATTATGTATATACAAATACACACACATGCATGTATATATTTAAGAAAAATATATTATCTATTAAATATATGTATATATAATATACATTATATGAATTCAAATATATACATATAAATACATATAAATAATATTTTCCCAATAACAGCAAACGGGAGCTGATTTAGACTAGGTACTACTAGAAAAGCAGCCTAGCTACTTCATCACAGCACACAGCAGACTCTGGTGATTAAAGATATGGACTCAATGATCTGAAGAGCTTCTGAACAACAAGCAATTGTGTGATTCATTTTAGAAAGCAATTGCTTTCTCATCATGTTTGGAGAGAGAAGCATCACCAGAGGTCGATAGAAGCGCCGAGAGGAGAAGCTGTGGCTCATCACGAAGCAGAGAAGACACATCACATAACATGTGGATGATAAAGATCTCAGCGGGACACGGTTCTCTGGACGGAGAGAAGACCACTGAAGACCTTCTGCCACTGAAGACCACAAATCTGAGCAGCACTGAAAGATTTCATGGGTTCATTTGGTTATCATGGGTCAGTTAACCCATGCTGGTAACCCAGGAGCTGTCTACAGGAACAAACATCGTTTTTCATTGGAGAAAAAAAAAACTAATTACATGGTTAATTTATGAAAGAAACGCATGGGGCCGCTCAGCTAAAAATAAACATAAAGGTATAAATATGAGACGGCACATTGAGCTGTGCAGAGCCGACGTGATACGAGCGTGTAGGAGGAGCAGAAGTGGGTTCGCTAGACACTTCTGATGCAGATTAATCCCACTTACATCTGATTATGATTCCACACGACACAGACACAGCGATGACGAGACGAGCGATCTGCAGGAGCTCATGCAAACATGCTAAAGCAGTGCATGACGCTCTGAGACGTCTGCAGGTGTTCCTGAGCTTCTGCGAGCGAGTTCTGAAGAGCTGCTTTTGAAGTGCGTCTGAGAGGCTCATGTGTGGAAGGCAGATTTGGTTGTGTGAGTCGTATCTAATCTTCACCGGATGGGGTCTGGACCTGCTGCCGGTCGCTCACCTGCGTCCCGCCGCAACAAAAGCCAGCGGGCACGCGGTCGCAGGAGCTAACGCGATTACACACACTTGATCTGAACGGCCTTCCCCTTCCATTACACGCTCCGCCAACACGCCAGCAGCGGAAACACGCTCGCTTATCACGACTGTAGCTGCAGCCGCGCAATACTGACGGTCTGAGCCAGACGGTGCTGAGATACACACATCCAGCTTTAACTTCACGTCAGAAGATCATTCAATATACAGTCAAACCAAAATCTATCCAGACACCTTCAACATTTCTCACATTATCACGGTTTATTCGCTATAGTTAATGGAAATAGAATATGCCAAAACGAATTCATCTTGATAATGTCAGATAACTTTGATAGAGAGGTATGTGATGGATTACAATCAACCTAAAATTATTTAGCTGTTAAATTTAAGTACATATTTAGATAACACCAATTTAGCTCAACCATTTACCAAGCAATGCTTGATTTTGTTCAGTCTGTGGTGTAAAAAGGTCACATTAGCAATTAAAGAATAAACACTTAAGCAAAACATGTTCGGATCAAAGTGTCTGAATAATTTTTGTCACAAATTGTACTGGTAGTCCACTGTATGAATAATTTTTGGGTATAATATGTCACAGTTCACATTATTTTGCTATCCTCACTTACATAAATGAACTATAGTGTCCTGCACCCACTAGTAAAAAAAAAAATATATACCAAAAATTATATCTGGTGTCTGAATAATTTTTGGTTTGACTGCATCATTCATAACGATCCATTCACACATGAGCATTCATCAATGGAATCAGCTTATTTCAGAAAATAATGATCCTGACAGACAACCTCCTGCATTTTTACATTAAAGAAAAAAATAAATGAAATAAATAAATAAATAATAATGTTTATTTTTTATAAATTAGCATCTCCCGAAAATGGGGTTTTAACTCACTGGGCAAATTTGTCCCAAAAATTTGGTAAGTAACACACACACACACACACGCACACACACGCACGCACACGCACACACACACAAACTAAAATCACTTAAAATCATAAAACTCGTGCACAACTTTCTCTCCACAGCAAATGTGATTCATTAAAGGAGCAGCCTGCAAAAGTTGATTATTTTCAAGAAATTAACCTTTCGAATGCCTTCATTTGCTAATCACACACTTAAAACGAATCTCATTTATGAGGCCATTTGAAGAAACACAAACAGTTGTGACTATTTTCTCCTCATTAATTGTGTTTCTTAAAATAGACTCATGAAGATGTTTATTAAAGCAGCTCCACATTTCATATTAAAGTTTTCATGAGCAGTTCAGCTGTTTCCACACTCAGAATACCGCGGTAAGAAACACATTACATCTGTTATTTTATCAGTGCTGTTAGTTCAGTCAACCATCGCTAGTACTGGTGCTCATAGTGACCTGATCAAACTTCTGACACTGAGTTAAACTTCAGCATGCAACACGTCCTGCAGAAGATCAGGAAAACACTGTAGCATCCTCTCAAAACTCTCTGACAACTGTATAACACCCTAGCAACCACCCAAAACTCCCTAACAACTACATAACACTCTTGCAACACCCTATCAACCACCAAAAAGTCTAACAACTACATAACACCCTAGCAACACCCTAGAAAACACCCAAGGCTCTCCAAAAAATGTGCATAACACTCTAGCAACCACCCAGAACACCATAGTAACTGCATAGTAACACACTAGCAACCACCCAAATCTCTCTAACAACTGCATAACACCCTAGCAACACCCTAGCAACCACCCAGAGCACCATAGTAACTGCATAGTAACACCCTAGCATCCACTTAAAACTTTCTAACAACTACATAACACCCTAGCAACAACCCAGAACACCCTAGTAACTGCATGGCAACACCCTAGCATCCATACAAAACTCTAGCGACTACATAACACCCTAGCAACCACCTGAAACTCCCTAACAACTACACAACCCCCTAGCAACATCCTAGCAACCACCCAAAACTCTAACAACTATGTAACACCCTAGCAATTACCCAAAACTCTCTAACAACTACATAACACACTAGTAACCACCCAGAACACCCAAGTAGCTGCATGGCAACACCCTAGCAACCATCCAAAACTCTCTAACAACAACATAACATACCAGAAACCACCCCAAAACTCTCTAACAGCTACATAACACCCTAGCAACCACCCAGAACACCCAAGTAACTGCATGGCAACACCCTAGCAACCACCCAAAACTATCTAACAACTACATATCATCCTAGAAACACCCTAGCAACCATCCAAAACTCTCTAACAACAACATAACATCCTAGCAACCACCCAAAAACTCTCTAACAGCTACATAACACCCTAGTAACCACCCAGAACACCCAAGTAGCTGCATGGCAACACCCTAGCAACCATCCAAAACTCTCTAACAACAACATAACATACTAGCAACCACCCCAAAACTCTCTAACAGCTACATAACACCCTAGCAACCACCCATAACACCCAAGTAACTGCATGGCAACACCCTAGCAACCACCCAAAACTATTTAACAACTACATATCATCCTAGCAACACCCTAGCAAGCATCCAAAACTCTCTAAGAACAACATAACATCCTAGCAACCAACCAAATCTCTCTAACAGCTACACAACACCCTAGCAACCACCCAGAACACCCTAGCACCTCCACAGCAACACAGCTCCATAGCTCAGGTGGTGTTTCTGAGCACATGATGGTTTGCTGAAGGTTATTCGCTGGTTTCACATGAAATCTTACGGAAGTGCAGTCGGAGCGTCGCTGCAGTCCGATCATGTGATCGTGTTTCATAAAGCAGGAGCTCAGAGCTGTAGAGGAACGTGGGCCGCAGCTCCGATCATGAGATCTCAGGAGAATCCGATGAGAAACATCTGAGTCAATCTAAAGAGGCTCTGAGTCTCTCTCAGATCTTCTGATGAATCCGATCAAGCGTATCTCCATCATTCTGTGTCACTTCCTCTTCCATTCCTCATCTTTCACATGGGCTGCTCCTGTCAGCCTACCCACAATCCCCCTCTGCTCTCCTAATGAGCTTCTCTCCTCTAACGAGTTTACACTGAACTCATCACACGCAGCTGGAAGAGACACACGTGGGCTTATGAAGCAGACACCAGCGTTCACTAAATCTATTAATAATAATAATCAGAGTAAAGGATCTCCTGTCAGCTGATGTGTTTTACAGTCAGTGCTGCTCATCTGATCTGAATCTGTGAGTGTGTGTGTTCAGACGGATCTTTAGAGCTGGTGTTTTCACTCCACTGCTCTCTGAATCTCTCTGTCACAGACGAGTGTTTCGCCGCCGGTTTGGGCTTCTGTCGAGATGTTAATTTAAGGCTGATGCTAACAGCTTCACGGCTCATTCCACATGATCTGCTTCCCTGCGGCGCGTCTGCGTCTCTCACACCACATCTGTAATTGTCTAACGTCTCCAGACATGAAGTCCAGCTGAAGTTTCTGACTAGTGGTAAAAAAAGATCCTGGAGGATGAAGGGAAACAGCTCAGCTCAAACTTCAACACGAGAAAAAAAAACATTTCAATTATAATTAATTAACTTTGATTCTCAAGCGCAAATTACTACTGAGGATTTAATCTCGGTAATTACATCACATCAGTTATTTAAATTAAGACCACAATTAGTTGCATTCATCAATACTTGCTAAGAAAGCTCTGAAATGGAATTAAACAAACAAAGAAAAGATTGGAGCAGATGATGGTCGAATTATTCAATACAGCACAGATTAATTAGTATATATTAAATAATAGCGTATAATATTAATAATATTAAAGTATATGTTAAATAATATTTTAGCATCTATCTATCTGTCCGTCTGTCTGTCTGTCTGTCTATCTATCTATCTATCTATCTATCTATCTACCTATCTGTCTATCTGTCTGTCTGTCTGTCTATCTATCTATCTATCTATCTATCTATCTACCTATCTGTCTATCTGTCTGTCTGTCTGTCTATCTATCTATCTATCTATCTATCTATCTACCTATCTGTCTATCTGTCTGTCTGTCTGTCTATCTATCTATCTATCTATCTATCTATCTACCTATCTGTCTATCTGTCTGTCTGTCTGTCTATCTATCTATCTATCTATCTATCTATCTACCTATCTGTCTATCTGTCTGTCTGTCTGTCTATCTATCTATCTATCTATCTATCTATCTACCTATCTGTCTATCTGTCTGTCTGTCTGTCTATCTATCTATCTATCTATCTATCTATCTACCTATCTGTCTATCTGTCTGTCTGTCTGTCTATCTATCTATCTATCTATCTATCTATCTACCTATCTGTCTATCTGTCTGTCTGTCTGTCTATCTATCTATCTATCTATCTATCTATCTACCTATCTGTCTATCTGTCTGTCTGTCTGTCTATCTATCTATCTATCTATCTATCTATCTACCTATCTGTCTATCTGTCTGTCTGTCTGTCTATCTATCTATCTATCTATCTATCTATCTACCTATCTGTCTATCTGTCTGTCTGTCTGTCTATCTATCTATCTATCTATCTATCTATCTACCTATCTGTCTATCTGTCTGTCTGTCTGTCTATCTATCTATCTATCTATCTATCTATCTACCTATCTGTCTATCTGTCTGTCTGTCTGTCTATCTATCTATCTATCTATCTATCTATCTACCTATCTGTCTATCTGTCTGTCTGTCTGTCTATCTATCTATCTATCTATCTATCTATCTACCTATCTGTCTATCTGTCTGTCTGTCTGTCTATCTATCTATCTATCTATCTATCTATCTACCTATCTGTCTATCTGTCTGTCTGTCTGTCTATCTATCTATCTATCTATCTATCTATCTACCTATCTGTCTATCTGTCTGTCTGTCTGTCTATCTATCTATCTATCTATCTATCTATCTACCTATCTGTCTATCTGTCTGTCTGTCTGTCTATCTATCTATCTATCTATCTATCTATCGTCTATCTATCTTTACAAATACATACAGAAAAAAACAGACTATTTTGTTCCTAACAGTTCTTTGTGATTTTAACAAGCAGAGAAGACTAGGCCGGTTTAAACTAGCTTAGCATCTCAGGCAGTTATGTTGCATGTTTAATCAGAAACGAGACGGAGTGCTGGTTCATAGATCAGCAGTCAGACAGCGAGAGCAGTGAGAGCTGTGGATATGAGACGAACAGCAGCTGAACAATCAGCACGAGTGATATTAGCGGTGATGCTAACGAGCCTGTGATGAATACTAGAGAGCAGCGGACGCCTGCTAACTACAGCGTCTCTGTGGATGTTACTCCACGAGGAGCTTCTACATCAAACTACACAACACTGAACACTCAGCTACAGTGCTCCGCTTCATTAGAACAGTTCAAACAGGGACATTCAGTCAATGATTTCAGTGTTTATCTGCGGTTCGTAAATCACGGCATGAGTTTAGTTCAGATTAAATGCCTGCAAACACCGAGCGAGGAACAGCAGAACCGAATCATCTGATGAATCACTTCTTCAAATGGTTCATTCCAGTCTGAATCAGAGTCAGACACAAGTGGAGCGGTACAGAGACATCAGAGACAATTAAAGAGCATTTACTCGTTAAAGAAATACTCCAGCTTCAGTACGAGTTCAGCTAATTTTACAGCTTTTGTTTCATAATGTTCATGAGCACAAATGATTTTCCACTCATCGCTGTTACAGTGAGTCACTTACAGTGAACAGTAGCTCACTGTTTCAATAGTTCAGACACATCATCTAAACAATAGGCATGTTAACGAGTGAAAAATGGCTTACTGACCGTTTCTGTGTAATAACGTGTAAAATATCCTGTCATAAACACTAAAATTACGAAGATTTAAACAGCTCAAATAATATTCAAGATTTAACTGAATAACTGTACATGCTTGTATAAAACAATATACATTTCATCCCTATTAACAGTTTTTCTCAGTGGCTTTGGTGCATTTCTCAGATCAGAAATGAAATTCTCAAAACTACTTGTTCAACCTCCACATCTTCTAGTCACTTGTGCACATCATAAAAGCAGTTTCTCATTTGCTTTGGTACATTCATGCAAATGATTATGCATATTTGTCTGCGGTTTCCTACATTATCAGCTGCTAATGTCATGTTGCTCAAAATGTATTATATAGTTCTCCTAGCAGTAGTCTTACCCCTCAAAACATCTAGTCATTAGTTCATCGTATAAGCAATTAAATGCAAAATGGTTGATCTAGTTGTCATAAACTGTCAAGCATATTTTCTACACATTTCTATTAGACTTTTTTGTAAATCTTGTTTGTGAACAATGACACAAGGACTTTACATTCTGATGGCACTGATGTGTTCATTGACATAAATACTTACTTTTGAGAGATGAACTAAAGATTTTGAGTAAGTTACAGGCTTTTGCAGGTAATCCATCGTGTGCTGCTGTTTGTATGAATTGTTTTGAGAAATGCACATACTTCTTTGCAAATATTAAGGATGATTCGAGAAATGCACCAAAGCGACTGAGAAAAACTGTAATTCTGCTGTAAGTTCTTCACTTCACTGTTTTCTCAAAGAAAATGAGTTTATGTATTCATAACTTGTACAAAACCTTCAGCAAATAGAACAAATCAATGAGTCAGCAGTGTAAAACACTGTAAATGATCACCACACGCCTACACAACAAACACATCTGAATGACTCTATGAATCATTTACAGTCTTAAACCATATGTTTAACTCAAGTCATATTATGAACTCAGATTGAATGATGAATAATAAAGATGTTTGGAATTTATCAAAACAGATTTTCAATATCTAACATAAGACAAATCCTTTAAAAAAAACTACTGTTAAAGTGAGCATAGTGTGAGCGTTAAAGCATATAGTTTTAAAGAGAAGTGAGTCTTCATGAATCAGTGCTCATCCTGAGAAGCCAAACGTCACAATATCACACAAACGCCAATAAGCAATTAGCAGCGTGAGTCTCAATCAATGGAGTTAAGCGGCTTACAGCACCTCTATTAACAGCGTGCGGGTTCTGGATGAACATATCACTGATATTACACGCCGTCCTCATGCCTTCATCCACAGCTCTGACTGATGAAGAAAAACCTTGTAGTAAAAACTGCCCATTTCAGTGAATCAGTTTGAAACTATATGATTCAATGATTCGTTTGTAACAGTTTTCATGCATTCAAATGTTTTAGCCAAAACAATCCATTTAAGTGAATTAATTTAAAATGATATGATTTTGTTATTTATTTGAAATATTTTTCATGCATTCAAATGTTGTAAACACTAAGATTAAAAAAATTGTATTCAATAATTTGTAACATTTTTATCAATTCAGAATGCTGTAATTAAAAAAAAAATACATTAAATAAAAATATGTTATATTGATGCATGCTAATGAAAAGCTTAAATGATGGCAGTTCTGGTGGATTGTCTGTTCATTGAGTCCTGAACATCAGACACTGGTGGAAATGAGCAGCCACACAATCCTGATGAATTTGACACCAGCGCTGTGTGTGTGTGAATCAGGACACACACGAATCAGGACACATGGACACACACACACACAAACACACGCATGCACACAGAAACACACACATACACACACACACACACACACACACACACACACATGCACACACACAGAGTTTGATCATGAGAGCTCGAGCAGAGCGGATGCACTTCATTCAGTATAAAGCGACAGAGACACACATTCATCTTCTGCAGCTGTATGACAGAAAAAAAAATCTCTTTAATATCTCAAGTCAGGTTAAATGGAGAAAACAACCTCACAATAACAACAATCCCTCAAACTGAGCTCAAACGTACTGAAGACCGCAAAGAAAAAACATAATAAAAGTCAGATTTCATTAACAGCTCGTGGTTTTTCCTCAGATTTCCTCTCAGACCTAATGTGTGTCTCAACACAGACTCAAACACTTTTCAGAAAGTCTGATCTGAGCTCCTCAACAGGGTTTCGGAAGAGTTTTTAAATCATATTAAAGCGCTGCATGTGCGCGTGATCTGTTGAATCCATCTTGCACTATCCTCGGATAAACTCTAACGCATTGCCATTGCTACTTAAGTTACCTGTGATGAGTTCACAGCGGAGCGTTGGATGCGTCAGCGGCACATTTGCATATCTGAATTCCTGATTGGTTGACAGAAAATTTCCAACATTAAATGGAACGATAAAATAATGTTATTAACCGGTTAATGGCCATTTCAAATTTCGTTTCTCTGAATAATTTACTTGAAATGAAACAGGGTGCAGCTGACAAAACAGCATAACTGTGCGTTAAACATATGTTTTATTCAGCATATACATATGTGGTGAAACTGGTTGATGTTCCAATATATCAACACATATGAATTAGAGGTCGACTGATATTGGATTTTGCTGATATGATAATAATGTGTCCAAAGAAAGGTGAAAGATACTAGATACTAAAATCAATATATTGAACATGTTAAATAATATACTTGGTCTTTCTTCCTGTGACTGGTGGCCTAGAGAGAGTTTATGTTAAATTAAAGGCCAGATACCAGATGTCCAGAAAAACAAATTATGCTTAATTCACAACTTTTAATTATAAACTATAAATGCATTGAAAATGCATTTAAAGTGCATTAATGATGGTCAACTGCTCATTCAAAAAGATGGAGATACAATATGCATCTTACAGCCATCTACAGCATATTACATTATAAACACCTCAACACAATCATAATTCATAATTCATAATAAACAAGTCATAATTCATCAGCAGACCAATACGTGTTCAATTGGAATAAATGCATAGCGTTGATTAATCTGAGCGAGAGCCTGTAGAACGAGCAACAGCACTGTGTTTCGACTATGCAGCGCTCATATTTATTTCATGAAATCACTGACTTTTAAAGGTTGATAATCACATTAAACTGTATCACGAGTCCTGCTTTCCCAAAGCCCTATGAACATGACACTAAAGTCAGAGCGAGCAGACTGATTCTCCAGTGAAATCATCCGTCTGCTCAGGACAGAGAGAGAGCAAGCCTTCGAGAACATCATGTTTGTGGTATTGCCCGAATCCATCCATCCCGCAGGTATTCCAACACTGATCAAAGACTACTACAATGTGAAAGACGTTGGATTTTTCAAGTTAAAACTGAGCAACCTTTTGGTCTTAATGCAACTATAAATCTTTCTTGCTTTCTTTAGAGGTTTTTTGTTGTTGTTGTTGTTCAGTTAAACCCACCCATATGGGCGGTGCTTGTTAATTACCTATTGCATCTTTAATTAATTGTCCAGCTGATTCAGTTTAATCATCTGATGTCTCTGTTTTGTGCCCTGATCTCCTTAAATGTTTGTTAACCAGTGTTGGAATCTTAGATAGTCCAGTCAGGACTGAAACGTTTGATTTTTTTTTCACTTTTTCGTTTGTGCACTTTAGTTTTTGTTGTCACCTCTATGTAAATCTTGAGGAATAAACTCTTGTTTTGTTTGGTGTACGTTTTTTTTGCCTTGGCTTTTTGCATTTTTCTTCCATCAATGGGAAAGGAAATACTTTCCAAATGTTTGTCATGGTGTGCTCAATCCACACACGAAGTGAATATGTGCATCGCGGCACTCGCTCTGGATTACTCGCGGGATGTTTTTCGTGTCAGCCACGTGAATAAAAACATTGCGTGATTTACATTTTTGTTTCAGTTGCTGTGCCAATTTTTCTATTAGCAAAACAAGACAATCAGCATTGCTCGAACAAACACATTTACTTTGGCTAAACAAAGTACCTTTACTGAGAAGAACTAAAAAACTACTGTTGAGAGAACTCAAAAGTCTTACTGCATCATCATTATTATTTATTTTTTTATGTTTTCTAAACTACTTCTTTTTTACAGTGAATGCTCTCTTCCATTTTCTGATTCAACCGGACGTGTCAATAAGCTGTTCGCTGATTGGCTTGCATGAGAACGTGTCATGCGAATTTTCCACTCGAGTTGACATTTTTGAAATTGACCGGAAGACACGATTGAGGCGAATCTACTCGCGCGAATAATTAAATTAAATTTTGGTGTGAACACACCATTAGACATTGAGAATGAAAGTAAAGAGAACTTGTTTGTTCACAATTAAACTCCACAGAGTAAGATGGCTTTTAATTTAAAGCACCATTAAATCTGTTTTATTTTTCCCTAAATTATGTGTTCATTTTTTCCAGACTCTGTGTTTTATGATTTTTCATAAAAAATGGTGTAATGGTTTAATTAATGAATAAAACTATAATTTTCATCAATAATTTAAAAATGTAATCAAATGAAAAAAAATAAGTAATTTACAACAAAACACTGCATTTTTCTAAATCCGATGTTGCATAACAGAACTGTATAAATTAAAACATGGATAAAAATACCTTGGTCGTATGATATTCTTTTAAAATGTTATTATTATTATTATTATTATTACTTGGAGAAGTGGATTTTATTATACAATAGTCATATATTTCTGTCATAATTTAACCTGAGGTTTGTGGTGAAGGTCAGTGAGTTTCGATGTGTTTGACGGTGTTTTTTCTGCTGAAGTGAGTCTCAGAGCAGCTCTGGAGATGAAGTTCATGTGTTCATGTATTGAGACGCAGACGAGTGTCACCAGTGTTGCCAAGTGTGTGGTTTTCCCGCGGAACTGGGCTACTTTAACACTTTTGCCGTGGGTTGTTTTTCATGTCCACGGGTTTAAGCAACCCCAATAACGGGATATTTAGCCCCTAGAATGCGAATTTTACCAGGGGAACCCCACCAAAAAACATGTATTTTATCCCCCGGAATGCGGTTTTTACCGGGGGACCTCCCTCGTAACGCGATTGGGCTAGTTTTGAGTAGCAATTGGGCAGGTTTTGTTGTGAAAACCTGGCAACCCTGAGCATCACACATATTCACACAGAGACACACAGAACATGCAGATTATTACAGACTGAGGTCTGATACTGTCTGAGCGCTCAGTCTGGATCTGTTTGTGTGTTTTTATGAGCGACTGCGACACACTGTAGAATATCTGTGTGTCGTCATTCACTCTCTCAGAACGTCTCACTCCGTATCTGCTGATTACACAAACCTCACATCCACACACAGCTTTCTTCTTACATTATTAATTTATCAAGCATTTCCCTGAAATAACCCACGTCCTAAACCTAGTTCCTGTTGTTCCTGGAGATGAAACTAGGTTAACATCTCAGTGCCTTCTTAAAAGAACAGTACACCCTAAAATGAGCATCCTATCATCATTTACTCGCCCTCATGTCTTTACAAACCCAAACCCTTTCATTCATCTTCAAAACATAAATTCAGACTTTTTTAGTGAAACCTGAGAGGTGCAAAGTCCAAATAACCAACTTAAAAGAACCACAAAGGCCATTAAAGTCTGTTTGACTTCATATGATCACAGCACATACATAGAGCACATTTAATAGTCTTAATAATGTGACGTGTTGATCACTGTTTAGGTGTGAATGAAATGGAAAAATACAGGGGTTTGCATTTGACATGCCAAATGACAAGAGAAAAGTGTGAGCTACGACTGAGAAGCACAAACTTCAGCCGGCTCTGAGTCACACAAACAGTGAGATCTGCGTTTGTTTGCAGGATTATTGATCTTGTCCTTCATCCAAAGCGGCGCATCGAGACCTGAGTGCTAACACGTCGTTAGTGACTCTGTGAGGTAGAAACCAGGCAGATGGTGTGTGTTCGTCTCCAACTTTTGATTACAGTCGAGTGCTAACAACACCCTAAACAAATGTCTGTTTCACATCGCTCCTCACGGATCAGACCAGCAGCTGCAGAATCTATTAGCCACCGTCTCGTCGGACTCTGAGAGAAACACGTCATAAACAGATGCATCGCCATATACTGCTCCAACATTACTGCTTTACACACAAATACAAGCAAGCACAACTGTTTTCAACATTGATAATAATCAGAAATGTTTCTTGAGCAGCAAAGCAGCATATTAGAATGATT
>NW_015558589.1:419226-422034 GCF_001515605.1 Sinocyclocheilus anshuiensis | reverse complement strand
TTTCAACATTGATAATAATCAGAAATGTTTCTTGAGCAGCAAAGCAGCATATTAGAATGATTTCTGAAGATCATGTGACACTGAAGACTGGAGTAATGATGCTGAAAATACAGCTGCGCGTCACAGAAATACATTACGGTTTAACAGATATTCACATAGAAAACAGCTATGTTACATTGCAATAATATTTTACAATATTACAGTGTTTTTTATCAAATAAATACAGCTTTGGTGAGCAGAAGAGACTTCCTTTAAACCATTAAGAAACTGTAATTATTCCAAACATTTTGACTGGTCATGTACTGTATGTCTCTCTTGTCTTTATCAATAAATGGTAAATAATAATTTTGTTGTATCTTTGTCATTTTAACAAATATTTCAGCTTTAGTTAACAATAATAACCCTGTATCAAATACATATATCTCATTTTGGACTAAACACACTCTATGAATAGTCAAAATAAAAAATAAAATAAATAAAAAAATTAAACAAACGTCTTTAAATAACCAGCAGCCATATCACCCTGTAGCCCAAGACTGGTTGCCCACTGAAGCTAAGCAGGGCTGAGCCTGGTCAGTACCTGGATGGGAGACCTCCTGGGAAAACTAGGTTGCTGCTGGAAGAGGTGTTAGTGAGGCCAGCAGGGGGTGCTCACCCTGTGGTCTGTGTGGGTCCTAATGCCCCAGTATAGTGACGGGGACACTATACTGTAAAAAGCACCGTCCTTCGAATGAGACGTTAAACCGAGATCCTGACTCTCTGTGGTCATTAAAAATCCCAGGATGTCCTTCGAAAAAGAGTAGGGGTATAATCCCGGCATCATGGCCAAATTTGCCCATTGGCCTCTGATCATCATGGCCTCCTAACAATCCCCATATCTGCTGATTGGCATCATCACTCTGTCTCCTCTCCACCAATAAGCTGGTGTGTGGTGGGTGTTCTGGCGCACTATGGCTGCCGTCGCATCATCCAGGTGGATGCTGCACACTGGTGGTGGTTGAGGAGATTCCCCAGCTTTCATGTAAAGCGCTTTGAGTACCCAGAAGAGCGTTATATAAATGTAACAAATTAAAGGGGTCATATGATGCTATTATTTTGTGTATTTGGTGTAACGGAATGCTTTACTGTTCAAAAAACAACAGAGCAACAGAGTCGCGTGACAGACACAGTGATGATACAGTACACAAGCCGCAATTACCAAAGAGAAAGGAAGAATTGAAATCGCATCATATGACCCCTTTAATTAATTAATTAAATAAATAAAAAAAGACAAAAAAAAAAACTAAAATAAGGGAAAATTATGCAGTAATGAAAAATGTTACATATTACATTTTAGGTCATTAAAATAAATAATTAAATAGTTAAATAATGAAATAGTTAATAATAACAAAACTACAGTTCTGTCATGACAACGCTCGGAGGGACAATGTTAATGTATTTGGTCTTGCTGGAATTGATCTGCTACGCTGCTGCTGCCAATACATCCACAACAAGCTGCTGTGAGCATGTAAGAAATACTGCTGCTGCAAATATAACATACATGAAATAACCCCCATATAGCATTGTTGAGCAGTGAGATCATTGGCTACCGATACGGGAGAGAACCAATCAGCTGTGCCATGTGATAATGATGTCATGTGGTAATGTACATGACAATGTTAATGTATTTGGCTTAACAATAGTGACTTATGGCTATGTGAGCCTGGGCTACCACGCCGACCGGCTTAACTCTAATTAGATGTGCACTATGTGTAATGTTTAATTAACAAAATGGATATACGTTGCAATCCTATAGATAAGACCCCAGCACCCACCTGAGCAAATATCATAATTTAGTCATTTAATATCTGCTGTTACTTTCAACACTTCATCAGTCCCAGCGGCAGCATAACAGCTTGTTAATTCGTGTTCGTGCAATGATGAGATGGACAAAGTTAGCCGATGCATGTCATTTTACTCTCTCGTGTAGATAAAGTTATCAGGGTTACAGTGCACAAACTCCTGGGTGGACTGACTTGAATGAACAAATAAAGCAGAATATAAACATTCTTTCTCAGTTTTCAGAACTACACAGCACAGTGATAGCACACGTCACACGAGCACATTTCTCTGAACTACACTACCCATAATGCATTTCACTCTCAGTCCCAGCGGCAGTGTAACATCTTGTTAATTCATGTTCGTGCAATGATGAGACAAAGTTAGACGATGCATACCATTTGACTCTCTCGTGTATATAAAAGTTGTCAAAGTTACAGTGCACAAAAACCCCTGGGTGGACTGACCTGAATGAACTGAAATAAAAGCAGAATATAAATGTTCTTTCTCCGTTTTCTGAATTACACAGCACAGTGAGAGCACATTTCTCCGAACTATACTACCCATAATGCATTTCACTCGGAACTAACTGTAAAGCCGTAGATAGTGATCATCAGCGTCTCCTGCAACACTGTCATTGATGCTTCTGACACTGCGTGCAGCTGAAATCAACCACACACTCATCACAATGAAAACATCGACCTTAGAAATAACAAACGTGAACACTGGGATAACCGCCGATGTATATGGCGAACCCCCATTGGAATGCATACACTATCGGACTGCTCCATCTAGAGTTTCATGCCAGAACTCTGTATTTAATTAAAATAATAATGCATCATTTTATAATTTCATTGATTATGCCTCAATTATGACACTGCTGCATTCTTTAAACTGTTATCCAGATTTGAGATTTTGTTTTGTAATTCATCTCTCTCTCTCTCTCTCTCACACACACTCACACTCACACACACACACACACGCTCTCAC
>NW_015558589.1:416436-417824 GCF_001515605.1 Sinocyclocheilus anshuiensis | reverse complement strand
CACACACACACACACACACACACACACACACACACACACACACACACACACACAGGGAGTCTCTCATTGGGATGTGAATGACGTCCACATGAGTTTGACGAGCTGACCGCGGTAATCTCAGGTAAAATTCAAACGATAACTTCTCTCTTTGAAGATCTGACCACACAGTCATCCTGAATCTTAAACGGTGTCCAGCCAGCCGATCTGTCGTTAGAGTTGAGCTGAATTATACATTCATTATGTAAACGTGCAGAAGTCTGACGGAGACTCTGAGAGAGTTTGATTACCGGTAGCAGCGAGTGGATTCATCCATCATTACAGCCAAACCTCACGCTCAACTAGTCTAGTTAACCAGCACTGATCAGCCACAGATCTCCAGCACAGTCACAGATCATCCCTTTATGCTTTTATAAACGTCAAACTTTACATAAATAGTGAAGATTTGATGTTACCTACTGCAAAAACATTATTTACACCAGTGACTCAATCTGCTGCTTGAGGATGCTTTCAAACCCTGCATCTGCTAAACAGAGACTCTTTATCACACACACACACACACACACACACACACACACATTGTTTCACTTTCCCTCTCTCTCACTCTCAGGACAGCTGAGCTGGATGCTCCCCAGCTGAGTGGGGACAGATGGTAAGTGTTGGCAGGGAGAGTTAGACAGTGAGAAACCGAAGCAGTCGAGGCAGAATGGGGTAAACCGTATCCCTCAATGATAAACCTTCAACATGCACACATTTCCTAATCTCTTGGAGAGATAGATGACCTAATCATTTCAGAGCTGGCACAATGTTTTCAAATAATGTTGGCTAACAGTGTGAACAGATTTGCTTTTTCACCAAACAAGTGTAGGGATTTCTAGTACATGAACGGACACTGCTATGCTCCTATCAGCCATCAGGAGGTTTGCTAATCATCCCAGCACATGACTCCAATATTCTAGGTCGACTTCCTGCCAGTCGTGTCGTCATCTACTCAGAGGAGTGATTAAAGATTGATCCAATCAAGAGGCAACAAAGCTTTCTTTGTATCAAGGACTGAAAAGGTTCGTTCACAACATATAAAAACCACGATGTCTTGTGACCACCAATGAATAGAACTAGTATATCCAGCAGGAAAAGGATGAGTAAATTAACTAGTGCCCTCAGGCCCGCAACACGGGATCTAGACGTGACTAACACATGACTCCCATCACATCTGCTTCCTGAAACCCCAACGGACCTGCGTCCTTATGTTACAACCAAAGAAACAGAACCTTGCATGACGATTTTAAAAGACAAATCGTTTAAAACTCATAAGTAGTGAAAATGTATCCACTGTATGTGTTCTGCCATATATATATATATATTCGATGTGTTTATTGAAACCATGATAT
>NW_015558589.1:403417-403631 GCF_001515605.1 Sinocyclocheilus anshuiensis | reverse complement strand
TATAAAATATTAAATAAAAAACTAATTTAAAATATTAATACAAACTTAGATAGTACCTCATCGATACTAAAATAACTCTAGCCATATTTTAACCCTGCTCATTCTTTTTGTGCACTGAATAAATCAAACTGCTTTTAGAATTTATGCTGATTCTAAGCAATTTTAATGAATGCATTTTGAAAATATGATTATTTAAATAGATGCAAATAGTTAA
>NW_015558589.1:400113-403146 GCF_001515605.1 Sinocyclocheilus anshuiensis | reverse complement strand
GATACACAGACTCTCTCTCTCACACACACACACACACACACACACACACACACACACACACACACATGTAATATGCTCATGGCTCAATGGAAATGAATTGACTGAACGCTGAAACTCAGTGTGTGTGATTTACTTTGGGGTAAATACAGTAAAAACAGTGAAATATTATTAGAATTTAAAATATTCTAAAATTCTAAAAGTTTTCTCTGTGAATATCTGTTACATTGTAATTTATTCCTGTGATCAAACATTTAACTAATTGAATATTGGCTGTTCCACAGCAGTTAACTAGTTAGTCTCCTTCGTCTCCGCTGGTCCCGTCCAGCCCTCCTTCGTCTCCTGATTCCCCAGAGTTAGCCAGCCCTGCACCTCCAGAGCGCCCCCCAGAATTCCTAATTTTCCCCAAGACTTTTATATTTTTTTTGGGGGGTGGGGGGATCTGCCATGGCCTCCTGAGTCCCCTGCTCCGCCATGGCAACCTGAACTGCCTGCTCCGCCATGGCTCCCGAAGCTCCCTGATCCGCACTGGAGGGCGCCCTCCCCGGTGTAACTGTTACGGCGCGGGACGCGCCTTCCGGGTATGTTCCTGTTTGTCCTTATTTGGTTTGATTCCTATTTCCTGTTCTCTTTATTAGTTAATCATCGTTCATTCTGTTCACCTGTTATGTTTCATTATCCCTTTTGTCTCCACTCCATTAAAGCCCTGTGTTCTCCTGAGTTTCTTGGTCTCGGATTAATGTTATTTTGAATGGTCCAAATGTGTTGATGTTTATTAAAGTATCTACGTTTACTCCTTCTTCGTGCGTTTTTGACTACAACCACGACCGCGTGACACAATGATTTTCTTGAGTGCAGAAATCTGACCCGTTTCATTTATGTATGACGGACAAATATGATCACATTAAGTTGATTAGTTTACGTTCATGTTTTAAGTCTGTAATGGAAAAGGATGGAAAATTTATATGCAATTCAAATACATCAATCTTAAATTTGGGCCTAAACATGACTTCACAAAATATGACTAAATGTGACGGCTGACAAATACAGCCATCATTATTATAAGACAGTAAACCCTGCTCTGATCTGATGGCTTTAGAGGGTTTTTTCCACACTTGTCTCCTAACAGAAGCAGCTATTTTACCCAGTATTTGTAGTATTATCAGAAATCAGTGTCTGACGATCTGAGAAGTGCCCAGAACCCGTCTAAACCCAGCAAAACAGACTAATGCAGGCTTCAGGCCGGTTTCTCCAGCAGGTGCAGCTCTGGGGTGAGCAGAGGGCCGGAGCGCAGCTTTAATTGCTCATCTGCAGCTGATCTGGATTCATCAGCGGAGAACAGACCGACCTTAACAACCCCGCTCAACTGAGACCAGCTCTCAGATTTCTGCTCTAATTGGACGTGAAAGCTGATGTGGGAAGATAAACGAGTCCCCGAGAGACGAGCGAACACTGACGCCTGTTCTGCAGGACGGTGAGATGTCATTTGTGTGAAGCGCTGCATTTTAATGCTGTCTTCTGAAGCTCTGGCTCTGATTGGCTGTGATGGAGTGCTGCTGTGTTTGTGTCTTCACTCCAACAATCCCAGCAGCCAGCAAACACAGCAGCGGTTACAGGAGTTGTCCTGAGCAACACGCGTCTCCGGAGAGACCAGGAGAGACCAGCTACTACAGCCGTCTCTGACTCTCCATCGGCCCGCGAGACGTGACATCATCCTCACATACAACAACAAGCACAGAGCAAACAACTCATTAATAAATCACACTCCATCAGTCAAAGCTCCTCTGATTCTCAATCACATCATCCTGAGTCTCATAACAAACACCAGCAGTCTGTGACTCTGACAAACACCCGAGATGATTCCATTCAAGACAAACCTAGAAACGCTTTCAGTGGAAATCCAGTTCACAGATACATTCTATTCTATTCTCAATTCAGTTCAATTCAGTTCAATTGGCCTGACAAAAGCATGTTGTGTTGCCAGATCATTAAAACGCCTCGAGTTTAATGAGTTTAGAACAACTGAACAAGTTAAATAGGATCTGAGCAGAGCAATAATAAAAAAAAGAAAAACAGATATGAAATAATGATTATACAAAGTTTATTTTAAAAGCCCTGTAAAGCCTGAAATATGAAACAATGGAAAAATCGAACTTAAATGTAACAGTTTATTGAAACTTAGACGATATGTTTAAAAAATATGTTTTATGTTTTGCATCATATTTGATGCATCAGGTTTTTATGGCTCATGTAATCATTTGCAAAAAATATGTAATTTGCTGCAGATGCTGATATTTATATGATGAAATTGTGCTGCTTGTAATGTAAATCAGTGAGATCTTTAGCAGATACTGACACAAAATGATCTAAATATCAGTGGTCGCTCTATATCTCCAGTAATCTGTCTCAGTAAAATGAGATTGAAATGATCCAAACATATAATGCAGTGCAATCCAATGATGATTGAGAGATGAAGAAATAAACGCTAAATACACCAAATAACAGTCAGACGAGGATAAAACATCAGCTAGAAGATCATATGATAGTGACTATCTGTTGCCTGTGAGAAATTGCACTCCATTACAACAGTTTTGAGCTGCTGTCAATAATACTATGGTTTTAAGAGCCAAATGGTGTAGTTACAACATCTACCAACAGGGGTTAACTAACCCTAACTAACCCATGATAAGCAGGCAAACCCTGAGCCCTTGTGATGAAGTCTAGGAAGTTCTGTCTGATCCTCCATCATTATAATCACAATCAATATCAATGTTCACACAACTGTGCTGAATAAACCGAACCTTTCATTGCGTGTGTGTGTGTTTGCATTGTGCGTGTGTGTGTGTGTGTGTGTGTGTGTTGTGCTCCTCCACAGGAGCTGCTGGACTGAAGCTGTGATCTGAAGGATCTGAGATGAAGCTGCAGCTGTCATGAGATGCTTCATCGATCCTCTGAGCTCAAACTCCATGAGATCTGATTTCCTGCACACACACACACACACACACACACACACACACACACCCCCACACACACACA
>NW_015558589.1:393485-396324 GCF_001515605.1 Sinocyclocheilus anshuiensis | reverse complement strand
ACACACACAACACACACACACACACACACACACTCACACACACACACACACACACACACACACACACACCACACACACACACACACACACACACACACACACACACACACACACACACACACACACACAACACACCCCAAATGGCCGTCAAGGGAGTTGCATTTTAGAAGCAGATGGTGTAGTTACAACATCTACCAACAGGGGTTAACTAACCCTAACTAACCCATGATAAGCAGGCAAACCCTGAGCCCTTGTGATGAAGTCTAGGAAGTTCTGTCTGATCCTCCATCATTATAATCACAATCAATATCAATGTTCACACAACTGTGCTGAATAAACCGAACCTTTCATTGCGTGTGTGTGTGTTTGCATTGTGCGTGTGTGTGTGTGTGTGTGTGTGTGTTGTGCTCCTCCACAGGAGCTGCTGGACTGAAGCTGTGATCTGAAGGATCTGAGATGAAGCTGCAGCTGTCATGAGATGCTTCATCGATCCTCTGAGCTCAAACTCCATGAGATCTGATTTCCTGCACACACACACACACACACACCACAGAGCCTCGTCCTCCTCCACCTGATAACGGAGTTTGAGCGACAGAGCATCAGGCTGTGTGTCTTATCTCTGCGTCCGCTCAGTGTTTACTGTCCTGTGTTGATTTACTGGAGTAATTTCTCATTTGTTATATTATCAAGAAGCAATTACACACACGGGAAGAAAAGCTGATCAACAATGGAGGCCATCAATCAAAGGGGAACCGCAGGCTCCTCCACACATGTGTCCTCTAGCGCTCACTGTGCGTTATTCTGAGGGAGCAAACGGTTAACAATCGCACACAGCCTGACCGAAGACTCACTGAGTCCACTGACCGCTCCATAACCACTGACCACAGGAACCTCATCACACACGCTCCAAACAAACACCAGCCAAACCTGCCATCAGCGAGTCTACTACTTTAGCCCTGTGACTTCTGCAATGCAGATAATGTGCATGAACTACTGTGTATAGTATAAACAACTGGGATTTACAGAATGTTAGATCATTTTAAATTATTAATTCAACAATATGGCTGTGCAATGAATCAAATTCGAAAAGTTTTTTTAAAGAATACCACCCAATCAATAAAACAAACATATACATTATATAAATACATTTTTATATTATTTATTATTTTATATAATGTTTTATTTATTTATTTTAAGTGCAACAGTTTATGTACAGGAATTATAATTGTCATTTTATTACATATTAAATGATTGATAAAATTGTTATGAATTAATTTAATTACCACTGTTTTTTAAAATTAAACAAACAAACAAATAAATAAATAAATAAAAACAACTTTGGGGAAAATAAAATAAGCTGGATTACACAGGCCCTGTATTATGAACTGGAGCATAATAAATGACTGAAACTGAATGAGAGTCTCACTTATTTAAATCAAGCTGCAGCATCAGCAGGTCATATGTGATGTGTTTTTGCTCTTCATAACTCCATGTGCTGACAGATGCATGTGAAATATTTTGCTGTGATCAATGATTTCACAGAGAGATGGAGACGGACTCATCTGATACATGAGAGACATTATGACCTGCGTCTGTCAAACAGCACAATCCCACTGACAAACGCACAAATATATACACATCTGTAACAAAGCGCAATGCAAACTCCAGCGGCTGCTCTCGGCCGATTCTGGAGCGCGTGTCTGTTCTAATGCGTCTGATGGAGTCGGTGCTGATCGGTGAGGCTGTGAGAGACTCAATCTCACTGCAGCGGATCCTGATGCGTGTCAGTCTGTGTGTTTCTGCTCGATTCTCACCCGAGATCTGCGACTGACACCATGCTGTTTCTCAGGGGTTCTGGTGATTGCTGGGCTATCTATACACAAAAATTATTATTTCACAATCACTACAAAGTGTATAAAGTGTCACTTGTTGCCTTTTGTCATCACTGCATCACAAACACACTTCTACACAAAATCTTCATGTCCATACTGCATTCATTCTCATTACAATAATACTTATTAAGGTTTTACTGTTTCTCATTATTCTCAGTGTAGATTTTACTACACTGTAATTATTTAAAACACTGTAATGACAGTGTTGGGGAGTAACTAGTTACATGTAACGGCGTTACGTAATTTAATTACAAAATAAATGTAACTGTAATCAGTTACAGTTACTAAGAAAAAATGTGTAATTAAATTACAGTTACTTATGAAAATGTTAACGATTACAAAGGGGATTACATTTGAATATTTACACACATCCACATACAGATTTAATTGATTTATTTCCCAAATTGCACTGACTACTCTGAGACATACGGCCCTATAATTTCCGCGATGCGGAAAACACAGACTGGTTCGTAGAATCCAGTCATAAAAACAGAATTCCTATAGCCTAACGCGACGGAATATGCCACATTTTGGACGAATAAATCGAAAGTAGGTCAGTACACTTGAATCAAAACGCGATATGGACTAGTGTCTGTGAATATTAAGCCGCAAAAAGACAAATGAATCCTGCACGTTCTGCTTGTCTCTGTGGAAATCAGGCGCGGACTGGCCATCAGCAGCCGATTTGGCCCGCTGCTTTTTTTATATATATATGTGATTATTATTATTATTATTATTATTATTATTACATAATTGCCTGCCGAATGTATTAAAGCGATTATTGAATCGGTTAGATGTGACTGGCAATGCTTCGGCTCGCGCGCGCTCCGCCAAAGGGTTTCGATCAGAGTAAACAATGTGAGAGAAAGAGAATGGAGTGGACTGTGGAAGCGCACAGGTAGAGCAGAGAAGCTAAACTACTGTTCAGGGTTTCAAGTGCAGGTCAG
>NW_015558589.1:378673-390098 GCF_001515605.1 Sinocyclocheilus anshuiensis | reverse complement strand
CTTTCAAAACAAAAATTAAAATAGGAAAAATATGCAATATGAAAATAATTGAAGACAAAATGTGTTTTACTGAGAAAAAACAAGATTTGGCTTTTAAAAAGCCTTTTTCCAAAAGGTACATCTGGAAAAAGGGGGGTCGGTCTTATAATCAGGGTCATCTTATATTCGGGCCAATACGGTATATGAATCCTGCCAAGTCTGATTTTGTGGTGGATGTGTTCAAATGTGATCTTCTTAATTCAAGTGATGAAGGATTTTGAAAGTCTGACAGTGTTGAGCAAATAAACATTCATTAGAAATTTAGAAAAGTAATCAAAAAGTAATCAGTTACATTACTGTAATAAAGTAATTGAAAAAGTCACACTACTATTACATTTTAAATAGGGTAACTTGTAATCTGTAACCTATTACATTTCCAAAGTAACCTTCCCAACACTGAATTTAAAACACTGTAATTTAAAGTTTTTGTTTCCTATTTAAAAGCAAATACAACTAGTGACGTGACGTGACATGTGGCCAAGTATGGTGACCCATACTCGGAACTAATACCACCACTCAAAATAATAATAAGGCCATTCCGTGTCAAATCAACCCCAGCTCAAATTTTTGATTTTGCTAATATTTTTTTCTGAAGAAAGACAGACCTGTGATAAAAGCCAAATTATTAAATGTCATGGATGAATATTTACTGAGAAATCCACTATTTTGTAGAGGGGGGTCAAAATGGCTGTTTTCACCTGAGATTCAGAGCCAAATTACAGGAGGATAAAAATGACTTCAGAAAGATGGCAGCATCACAATGTTAATTTTACACAGAGATTGGTAGGTCTATTAGTAAAATCTGTTGACTTTAGCAATCTTTGTTGCATTTTGTGCCAATGGTGACCGTTCAAAAATAGAGAAACAGCACTTTTTAAGTTTTTTATCCAAAGTTTGCAGGCCTGTAACTCAAGAAGCATTAAAGATATCTTGATGCCCTTTTAGATATTGGGTCTTAACAAACTTTCCTTTTGGCATCTTCATTTTTAAGGCCCTATATGGTTCAGTTCCAGATATATTGGAATTTTAATATGGCTCCAGGGGTAAATTGTTAAATTGTACATATTTTCAGTGGTCAAAAAACAAATGTGGGTCATTTTGCAATAATATAATACTTATTTTCTTTTAAAGAGGAATGTCTGAAGAACAAATAATGTGAAACTAGAGATTATCTCGTTTTCTTCTGTCAAAACAACTGCACTGAACATACCTGTCTGAGTGCCTTAAGTATTCTTTTTCCAAAGTTTGCGTGCCTATAACTCAAGAAGTATTACAGATATCGCAATAAGATTTTAGATTCTAGTTCTTAATAAACGTTTATTTTGGAATCTTCATTTTCAAGGCCCTACATCATTCAGTCCCAAAGACATGGGGATCTCAATGAGGCTCCATTGTTGTACATTGTTGAATATTACCTATTTTCAGTGGTTAAAAACCAATTGTTGGTCACTTTGTATACAGCTGATACTATTATAAATTAATAATAAATAATAGTATAAATATTATAATGACATGGAATGACCCAACATAAATTGTAGTAATAATAATAATTCTCAGTAATGAATTGAGCTTCCAAATGAAGTGTGTATAATTACAATGTTGAAACCCCAAACAAGAGCAGCCAAAGGAGGGAGAGCAGGAGTAATACATTCAGCTTAACTGTCATAAATAATAATAACAAAAATAATTAAAAAAAACAAAACCTAGTGGTCCTACAAAACACAATTTATTTTTTATGTTTTTTGTAAAGCCGAACTGAAGTCTGTGAAGCAAAACACAGGTGTATTTCATCAAGCCGTTCATCACAATAACACAGGCTGCTTTCAGAAACGCTGCAGGCAACACATTTACCTCAAATACTCTGGTAAACATGCATTAGTCTGAGCGCATCATTAACAAACGTCCTCCCACACAAACACACACATGATCCAGAGCTGGGGATCTCCGGGCTTCTCTCCTGCATCTAAGTGCGTTAGCCACTAACGAACCTCTGCAGCATGTCTGCGGTCATTAAGATAGAGTTAAACAATGAATGAAATGAAGAAAACTAGCCGTTATCAAGAGTTAACGAGCTCTGGGGCGACAGAAATCACTTCTGCAGCCACGTGACCACAACCAGACAATTAAAACAGCTCGTTCACGGCCGCTGGAGCTAATTATGACTTTAATATCTAAACGGCTGAAGGCAAACGAAAGATTAGCACTGGCTCGGTGCGAGATCTTAAAGTCTCTGAGCAGATTAAGACTGGATTCAGCGGCGTCTATGAGCCCAGACGAGATGGAAACGGGCCTCGGATCAATGTGCTGATGACAGCTACGGATTGATTCCAGCAGCCTGATGCTGTTACAGTGCTGAGAGAGTGTGTGTGTGTGTGTGTGTGTGTCTGTGTGTGTGTGTGTGTGTGTGTGTGTGTGTGTGTGTGTGTGTGTGTTTGTGTGTGTGTGTGAAAATCCATAGTGCGCAGCCCCTCCACAGTCAGAAGTGCATTTGGGAGATTCACATCGATCACTGCTCTGCTCCAGCTTCCTGTCAGCGGCTCTCGAGAGGAAACTCCTGACCCTTAATGGAGCGGCAGGACAGAAGATCCAGAGAAAGTCAAGCCTCGGGATTCAAACACATGTGTTTCTAAAGCTCTGAGATGCTTTACTTAAGAGCTGCGGTGCACGCCGCGTTTGGTCAAGAAACTGAGGGAATGCGGGTATGGAAGAAGATTTCAGGTGATTCAAAGCTTTTTATGTTTGCTGGGTAAGAAAAACACAGAGAGAAGGACAAACAACAAATAAACGCTGCTGGATCACTCTCACCTCCAGCGTAGCTTTTAAACTCTAAACGTGTGTCAAGATCAGTCACAATGCATGTCCTTGACGCTTTTATCCAAGGAGAGTTACACTGCATTAAAGATCTACATTTATGTTTTATCAGTTCTAGCTTTCCCTGGGAATCGAAGCCATGACCTCAGTGAACTTCTTATATTTACAATGACTTCGTTATTTACATGGCAGACACTTTTATTCAAAGTGAATTGCATTGCATTCAAGCTACACATTTGATCAGTTCACGCATTCATGAGAATCGAACCCATGACCTTGCCATTGGCAGTGTCACACTCAACTCTACAGCAGTTTTATCCAGCTGGAAACAGCAGTTAGCATCAGGAGCTGGTCTTATCCGCTCTTTCCTGCAGGAAAACGAGAGATTGACCGAAGAGCTGTAAGCAGGACCAGAAGCGAGCAGCGTTTCTCTGGGATAGGGTTTATTCCCTCTGTTAGCAGAAGAGAAATAAAGCACGCCTCATCAGCCACGGCTTTAATTACGGGAGTGAATGTGAAGGGCAGATCTGCCCTCGCGGTCTCATCGAGTAATTACACACGGTAAACCCCTTCCTCAGAACCATCGCTAACCCACAAACCCCCTCACGAACAGAAGAGGGAACATTCTGTCAAACACAAGACCAGAGTCAGGAGTAAACTGCTGTGTTTGTGGTTTGGGTTTGATGAGGACTGAGCTCTTTGCCCAAACCCCATATGTGTTGCTGTTGAACTCAATGTATTTTAGTTAAAAGCGTCTTAATGCTGGATTTGTTTCAGCTTTTGTCTTCTCCAGATGTTAACTGATGGACTGGAGTGCTGTGGATTACTTGTGGATTATTGTGATGTTTTTATCAGCTGTTTGGACTCTCATTCTGACGGCACCCATTCACTGCAGAGCATCCATTGCTGAGACACTGATGCAATGCTACATTTCTCCAAATCTGACTCATCCTAATCTCAGATGATCTGAAGGTGAGCACATTTTCAGCACATTCTCATTTTTGGGTCAACTATTCGTTTAAGCGCACATGAATGTTACCGCAGTTTCATGATGCGAAAGAAAACACATAAAGAGCAAAGGAAACACACACATAAAGCAACAATCTCACTCCTAACGCTCATTTTGCTGCATTAGCACCATAAAAGACTTCCAGCACTTGCCAGGAATGGTAAAATAGAGAAATACATACTGTATAAAACTGCCCAACATGTCCATGTTATTCCAATCAAAATCACTTAAAGGAGCATTATCTCTAGGACCGCTCTCATCGCGGCTCATGGGAGTTTTGATGCGGTTTGCTCTCGGAGCACAGATGTGCTTTGAGTCTCTGTCGCTGGTGTGGGCTCACAGGAGGAGATAATGAGCCGATGAGATCCAGCTCTCTCTCGCTGAGGTCAGCTAAAGGTTGATGAATTCAACCCTTCATCAGGACACGCGCTCCTCATCCTCATCCCGCAATTCAGAGCACGAGCGCTCCACGCTCATTATTAATGAGAAGTCAAAGGCTTGCAAGAAAGAGACGAAGAACAAACTCTAGAAAGAGCAACTTTTACTGCTGTGATGAGGAGCTTCTTGCTGACGCTCTACTGTCAAGTACATAATACAGCAATCTTCCAGGCACTTCCTTAGTTAGTTATTTCATGTTGTCTTACAGTCAAGTTTTCCCAACATCCTTATAAGATACAATTAATTACAATATATTGATGCAGACAATTAGGACTGCATATTATTAAGACTTGTTTTCAGAGAATAGGTGTTGAAATTAATTTTTTGCTATGTGTGTGTGTGTGTGTGTGTGTGTGTGTGTGTGTGTGTGTGTGTGTTTGTGTGTGTGTGTGAAAATCCATAGTGCGCAGCCCCTCCACAGTCAGAAGTGCATTTGGGAGATTCACATCGATCACTGCTCTGCTCCAGCTTCCTGTCAGCGGCTCTCGAGAGGAAACTCCTGACCCTTAATGGAGCGGCAGGACAGAAGATCCAGAGAAAGTCAAGCCTCGGGATTCAAACACATGTGTTTCTAAAGCTCTGAGATGCTTTACTTAAGAGCTGCGGTGCACGCCGCGTTTGGTCAAGAAACTGAGGGAATGCGGGTATGGAAGAAGATTTCAGGTGATTCAAAGCTTTTTATGTTTGCTGGGTAAGAAAAACACAGAGAGAAGGACAAACAACAAATAAACGCTGCTGGATCACTCTCACCTCCAGCGTAGCTTTTAAACTCTAAACGTGTGTCAAGATCAGTCACAATGCATGTCCTTGACGCTTTTATCCAAGGAGAGTTACACTGCATTAAAGATCTACATTTATGTTTTATCAGTTCTAGCTTTCCCTGGGAATCGAAGCCATGACCTCAGTGAACTTCTTATATTTACAATGACTTCGTTATTTACATGGCAGACACTTTTATTCAAAGTGAATTGCATTGCATTCAAGCTACACATTTGATCAGTTCACGCATTCATGAGAATCGAACCCATGACCTTGCCATTGGCAGTGTCACACTCAACTCTACAGCAGTTTTATCCAGCTGGAAACAGCAGTTAGCATCAGGAGCTGGTCTTATCCGCTCTTTCCTGCAGGAAAACGAGAGATTGACCGAAGAGCTGTAAGCAGGACCAGAAGCGAGCAGCGTTTCTCTGGGATAGGGTTTATTCCCTCTGTTAGCAGAAGAGAAATAAAGCACGCCTCATCAGCCACGGCTTTAATTACGGGAGTGAATGTGAAGGGCAGATCTGCCCTCGCGGTCTCATCGAGTAATTACACACGGTAAACCCCTTCCTCAGAACCATCGCTAACCCACAAACCCCCTCACGAACAGAAGAGGGAACATTCTGTCAAACACAAGACCAGAGTCAGGAGTAAACTGCTGTGTTTGTGGTTTGGGTTTGATGAGGACTGAGCTCTTTGCCCAAACCCCATATGTGTTGCTGTTGAACTCAATGTATTTTAGTTAAAAGCGTCTTAATGCTGGATTTGTTTCAGCTTTTGTCTTCTCCAGATGTTAACTGATGGACTGGAGTGCTGTGGATTACTTGTGGATTATTGTGATGTTTTTATCAGCTGTTTGGACTCTCATTCTGACGGCACCCATTCACTGCAGAGCATCCATTGCTGAGACACTGATGCAATGCTACATTTCTCCAAATCTGACTCATCCTAATCTCAGATGATCTGAAGGTGAGCACATTTTCAGCACATTCTCATTTTTGGGTCAACTATTCGTTTAAGCGCACATGAATGTTACCGCAGTTTCATGATGCGAAAGAAAACACATAAAGAGCAAAGGAAACACACACATAAAGCAACAATCTCACTCCTAACGCTCATTTTGCTGCATTAGCACCATAAAAGACTTCCAGCACTTGCCAGGAATGGTAAAATAGAGAAATACATACTGTATAAAACTGCCCAACATGTCCATGTTATTCCAATCAAAATCACTTAAAGGAGCATTATCTCTAGGACCGCTCTCATCGCGGCTCATGGGAGTTTTGATGCGGTTTGCTCTCGGAGCACAGATGTGCTTTGAGTCTCTGTCGCTGGTGTGGGCTCACAGGAGGAGATAATGAGCCGATGAGATCCAGCTCTCTCTCGCTGAGGTCAGCTAAAGGTTGATGAATTCAACCCTTCATCAGGACACGCGCTCCTCATCCTCATCCCGCAATTCAGAGCACGAGCGCTCCACGCTCATTATTAATGAGAAGTCAAAGGCTTGCAAGAAAGAGACGAAGAACAAACTCTAGAAAGAGCAACTTTTACTGCTGTGATGAGGAGCTTCTTGCTGACGCTCTACTGTCAAGTACATAATACAGCAATCTTCCAGGCACTTCCTTAGTTAGTTATTTCATGTTGTCTTACAGTCAAGTTTTCCCAACATCCTTATAAGATACAATTAATTACAATATATTGATGCAGACAATTAGGACTGCATATTATTAAGACTTGTTTTCAGAGAATAGGTGTTGAAATTAATTTTTTGCTAACCCTATAATTTGGCAAAAATCATTTGCCAAATCTTGTTTTAAGAATGCTTAGATATTTTGACTTTTTGAAACAAGACAGAAACTCTAAGTAAGAAAAATATTTTTTATAGTATAATCTAAAACTAAAGCCATACAAAGTCATTACTTGGAGTAAAATAAACTTAAATAAAATATAATTAAACAAACCAACAAAAAAAAACTTATTTAATCTCAGCTAGCTGGGATTTCTCATTTCTCAACATTTTTCATTTTCAATTACTAAAACTGAAATAAAAACAAATAAAAAAAACTATGCATTTATGTATTTAAAAAAAACGAATAAAAATGACAAAACAAAATTACTAGAAATGTAAATACAATTCAACAAAATAAATAAATAAAATGAATCAAAACATTAATAAAAACTACAACAGCATCTCAACGGTACTAAAACAAGACTGGCTGTCATCAGGCCATCAAATCTAAGAAACAAAACGCACCAGATCAAGAAACAATAATAAACGTGTGGAGGCATGGCCAACAGAACTGACTGACACACACTCCAGCCAATAGCACGCCAGGTCAGGTGTGACTGACAGCTGTAACTCCTCCAGCTCTTTATCTAGAAAGACTGTGTGTTTCGACTTTAATGTGCTAATACTGGATGTCTTTCGGTGTTCGTGTGAGAAAGGAGGTAAAAACGTTGTGCTGTTAAACAGCAGTCGTCAGTAATGATTAATTAGTAGTGAACACAGTCCAGCTCTGCGGATAAATATTTAGCGGCGTCAGGGTTCGTGTTTGATTTGATCACTTCAAGGACGAGTGTGGCGTGACTCAAGCGCACAAACGCTATTGTGAACACACACTCACAGAACTCCCGTTCACAGAGTGTGTTTGAGAGTGGAGCTCACACTGATAATGATGCAGCACACACTCTCGTCCTTGAAGCACACACCATTTCTGACTGATTCACACCAATCAGCATCCATTTACTGAGACGAGTCATACACCCCATAACTGAATATGACCTCTATATCATCAACAGCACTGACGAACCTGCTAATGAGGACCGAACCACTCAGACAAACAAACATAATCAAATATGGATAAAATATTAGCCACAAAATGACGAGACGTAATGGGGTCATTCAACAGCAAATCAAACTAATTTCAGAAACTTCTCCGGCTAAAAATCTGAAGAAAGACAAACGTAATTAGTGAAGAAAGCAAAGATATTAAAGGCCATAGATGAATATTTACTGAGTAATCCACTATGTTGTGAAGCAAAATGGCCCTTTTCGGCTGAATTTGAAGGAAAATGACTTTAGAAAGATCATCATGAAAAGCATGTGAAAAGCGCTTGCTCACCACTGTCTCCACTGAGATCAAAAACCGCTAAAGTCGACAGATTTTAACAGAGCTACCAATCTCAGTGTGGAAATAAAATATGAATGCTGCCATGTTTCTGAAGTCATTTTCTCCTCCTGTAATTTGGCTCTGAATCTCAGGTGAAAACTGTCATTTCAACCCTCCTCTACAAAAGTACTCAGTAAATATACATCTGTGACATTTAATATAAGTACAATTTTATTTATATAGCACTTTTAAAGCTACAACACACAAAGTGCTTCACACAATATGAAAACACAATCGTTAAAGATACATTTATGAAGAGCTATACACAAAATATGATGATCTGTAACAGAGCACTGGATTGCTCAAGACGTTATCTCACTTTTGTGTCACTCAAAACTTATGTGACGCTTTCTGCAAATGTTTCAACAATGATTTCGTTAACGGCATTCATTTTGAAGTTTTAACGATTTAAATATTGGTTAAGTTAATAATTAATTCAACATATATACATAACATTTTACTGCTAAGGAAACGGTCATGCTAGTAAAACACTATAGAATTTGTGCGATCTTTAAGAGTTTGAAATAGATGTTGCTCATTCAGGAGATAAATATACACATCGATTATTCAGAGAAATAATGCTGACTACATACGGTACGGACTTATTTCCAATATCAATACAATATAGAGCAATATTAGCAGAGGCTTGTATTGTATTATTTACTGTTACATGTTTAATATTTCTTGCAGAATTAAGTACATAAAGAATTATATTTTATGTTGACTCAGTTACCTGTGTAGGCAAGTGCGCAGCAGACACAGACACCTTAATTTCATTATATGGCTTATCCCAAAAACACCATAAACACTGTAGATAACATCTGAAGAAAAATTTATTTACATACACATATCTTAAAACCTAATCCCGTGAGACTGACATGCTTCGGATCGGGAGACTTCTGGTCAGTGTTTTGGCTGTCAGTCAGTAGCCGGGTTTCCATCATAAGTTGTGAATTTAACTTATGCGCAGAATTGGAATATCGCATAAAACATTGCCGAAGAAGCACCGATTCCATCCAACGAGTCAAAGAGAAAAAAATCTTCACTTACTGATTAACTGCCACTAAATATCACTAAGAAAAGTAGTTGAAGCCACTGAATATAATAATTTTCTTATATAATAACTTGCGCCTCGGAGCGAGCAGACGAAACACAATAAATGCAGTCACTGCTTTCAGATGTGGATGCTGCTGTTTGAGAACACAGTCGTGTAAGACAATTATACAGAAATGCATGGACGATAGACTAGGGATGTAACGGTATGAGAATTTCTAATCACGATTATAGTGACCAAAATTGTCATGGTATTGTTCAAATGTGCTGGAAATGTTCAACAAGTTCTGACATAAATCATTTCACCAAGTTTTATATTTAAAATCAATAAACAATAAATAAAATTACTTTTTGTTTGCATTACCAATAATGTCTGGATTTTAAATGACAACATGTCTGACAGCAGTTTATCTAATAACATGAACGAAATGTTCAAATTAAACTTTGAAAACCTTCATAAAATGGTAAACCTCACATTTCAGCAATAAATAAAGAAAAGGGTTAAGTCAAAATGATGATTAAAAAATGATATATTTATTTTATCTGCTCCATAAATAATTCTAGATACCTTATCTGAATTGTTTAAATGTGTAGAATCCACATCAGCTTGTTTTTCATCAACCGGTCAAAATGTACAGCAGAGCACACAAATCCGGTCTGTTTTATGTCCAGACAGAATCTGCACACAGACTGAATGTGAATGTAAGTCTCTGTAAATCCACTCTTTGACAGCAGGTGGCACTTCTGGAGCAGCAGAAATACAGCTGTTTACCGTAACCTCTGTGGACACAGCAGCATTGCTTTATTAGGTATTACATGGAGCGAAGATGAAAACAAAATGCCATTGAATCTTTTCTGAAGATAGTTAGAACCTTCCAAGGTACATTTATATTATCAACTCATTCGTATATTCATTTGTATAATTCCCTCAGCACTCTTTTAAATCAGACAGACTTTGCTCAGGCATTTCAGAACGACCAAAACAACATTTCACATGCTGTGGAATGAGATCGGTCCGCTGGTTAGTCAAGTTATCCCATCCCATCACGCAGTTACATTTTTTGAATGGTCATGCAAAATTTATTCGGCAAATGTGTTTCCATCTACTGTTATTCGCATGAACCCTTTTTCGCACAAGACAAAAACCACCTCAAGCGAGCATAAAAACTGTTTTGCGAATTAAGGGATTCCTTTTTGAAATTTGGCGTTTCCATCACTCGTTTCTGATGCGATACTTTAAAATGAGCATAAAGAGAGGGAGATGGAAACATAGCTAGTGATGCTCTCTGCCAGTAGGGAATAGCTTCTGGTAACTTCACTGCTTCACAGTTTAGAAAGCAATGAGCGATCCAGTCATTATGTAGATCAGTGTTAGAACAGAGCGAGATCAGTCACATGACGTCACCGCCGCCAATCAGAACACAGAAATCACTGAATGTCACTTTCATTCCTATCGGATGCTCTATAAAGCTGGGGTGGGGCTTATTCAGGGGGCGGAGTTTATTCAGGGGTGGGGCTTACCGAAGGGTCAGCGACACTACTGTGTGTCTCTGTTCTTCAGTCTGTGTCTCTGATAGCAGCGCTCATGATGATGATGATGATGATCAGTCATGACATTAATTGCTCTTTCACACGTGCTGTCATTAAGAGGCCGTCAGTTGGCTAATTACTAAACGAGTGCAGCTCTCCGCGGGTCAGCGGACTCGACCGGAGCTTCTGCGTGATGATGGACAGGAAGTGACAGCAGCTGATCTGAGCGTTTCAGGACTCATCTGATCAGACTGACAACACTATTACACGTAACCTAATATAATGAAAATGCACAATAACTGCGACGAGAACCGAAACAAACAAAGAACAATCCAGCACACTGCAGTTTGAACGCTTATCACTGCATACTGATTCACATAAAAACAGCACACACTATTTAATAGGAGCCTTTGGGATGACCTCATTTACATGTAAATCAGTGTGCGTGTGTGTGTGTGTGTTGCAGCTGCAGATGAAAACACACAAATCTTTCAGTCCTGAATTCTGTATTCACGGCCAAACTGACCCATTAGAACGAAGCCCCTGTGTGTGTGTGTGTGTGTGTGTGTGTGTGTGTGTGTGTGTGTGTGTGTGTGTGTGTGTGTGTGTGTGTGTG
>NW_015558589.1:375094-377556 GCF_001515605.1 Sinocyclocheilus anshuiensis | reverse complement strand
GTGTGTGTGTGTGTGTGTGTGTGTGTGTGTATGAGTGTGTGTATGAGTGTGTGACTGACACACTCCTGGGTTTGGATTCTGTCTTGTTCACCTTCATCATTTTATTTCACAACCGTCTAGTATCCAGCTTATGTTTAAACCCTTCTTAACTAACTTAACCATAAAAACTAATCTAGTTAATCTGTTTCACCAGGTAAGTTTTGCTAGCAGTGCTCCATCGGCACTAAACACAGCTCCTGGTCTGAGCCAGTCTAGTAACAGCAGAGAGACGCTCATTACGTTGCAGATCTACAGGAAACAGGAAGTACTCAGACTCGTATGCTAACGCTCCAGTGTGTCTGCATTTCACTTAGCGACCAATTAAGCCAACTAAACCAAAAGGGAGACCTCGAAAAACCAATTAATCACTACAATAAATCAGCCAATTAAGAGATGGGATGAAATTAACATCAAATTACACGCAGGAACAGATAATAAACAGAAGATGGCGTGTCCTCAGCGCTCACACACACACACACACACACACACACACAGATCAAACAAACAGCAGTAAACACGGTGGCTTCGGCTGTAGAGCAGCGCAGAGGAGATCAGATAGATGCTGTGTGATTTACATCTATAACACCTCTACATGTTCATCACGGGGAAACAGTGGACCCGTCTCACGTTTCTGTGAACGACAGCAGGATAAACGGGGAAAAAAAAGCACTACAGCATTTCCACAACTTTACAAAAGAGGAAACAATATAAAGAGAAGGATTACAGTCGTCAAATTTAGATATTATATTTACACTCACATAGAGTGATATATAGCTCAATATACAGCAATTGTTTATATTGTTATGATTGATTATATCATAACACAATGTAACTATATTATCATCCATCTCTGATCTGCTAAATGTAGATGTCCCCCTTCAGGAACTCGAGCTGTGCCAGGCGCTTTGGGAACGCCCTGGCGAGACCACGTTCTGAAGCATGTGTGAAATCAGTCGAACGAGATGTCGTCCTCGCCCATATGGAAGAGCTGGGGTTACGGCTAAACGTCAAGAAAAGTGTGCTTTCTCCGCTACAGAGAACCACTTATCTGGGCGTGGTGTGGGAATCGACAGCGTTGCAGGCACAGTTGTCTCCTGCTCATATCGAAACAATTCTCACAGCCGTGAGGGGAGTGAGAGAAGGCCAGTCACTCACTGTCAAGCATTTTCAGAGACTGTTGGGTCTGATGGCAGCTGCGTCCAACATGATACCTTTTGGCCTGCTGTACATGAGACCCCTACAGTGGTGTCTCAGAACTAAGGGGTTTTCCCCGAGAGGGAACACGCGTGGGAGTCAGAGAAGGCCGGTCACTCACTGTCAAGCAGTTTCAAAAGCTGCTGGGTCTGATGGCAGCTGCGTCCAACATGATACCTTTTGGCCTGCTGTACATGAGACCCCTACAGTGGTGTCTCAGAACTAAGGGGTTTTCCCCGAGAGGGAACACGCTTCGCACAATCAAGGTCACGCAGCGATGCTTATGTGCCTTAGACATGTGGAAGAAACCTTGGTTCCTGTCTCAAGGCCCATCACCGGGGGCTCCTTGTCGTCATGTAACGGTAACGACGGATGCCTCCCTCATGGGCTGGGGAGCGGTCATGAGTGGCCCGAGGTCTGTGGGAAGGCCATCATCTCACGTGGCACATCAACTGCCTGGAGATGTCGGCCGTGTTTCGAACACTAAAACACTTCCTTCCAGACCTAAGGGGACATCATGTGCTTATCCGTATAGACAACACATCAGTGGTCTCCTACATCAACCGGCAGGGGGGTCTGCACTCGCGCCCCCTTTACAGGCTGGTGCACCAGATCCTCCTGTGGGCTCCAACGTGATACCTTTTGGCCTGCTGTACATGAGACCCTTGCAGTGGTGGCTCAGGACCAAAGGGTTTTCCCCGAGGGGCAACCCGCTTCGCACAATCAAGGTCACGCGGCGATGCTTACGTGCCTGAGACATGTGGAAGAACCTTGGTTCCTGTCTCAAGGCCTGTTGCTGGGGGTTCCTTGTCGTTGTGTAACGCTAACGACGGACGCCTCCCTCACGGGCTAGGGAGCGGTCATGAGTGGCAAATGATAAATAAATTCCTCTTGACTCCTACATCAACCAGGAGGGGGGTCTGCGCTCGCGCCCCCTTTACAGGCTGGTGCACCAGATCCTCCTGTGGGCTCAGGGAAAGTTCCTCTCACTCAGAGCAGTCTACATCCCTGGGCATCTCAATCAGGAAGCAGACATCCTGTCGGGACAGGGGCTGAGGCCCGGGGAATGGAGGCTCCACCCAGAGGTGGTTGAACTCCTTTGGAGGGAGTTCAGCCAGGCGGAAGTGGATCTATGTTGTTCTGCAACAAGTGGATCCATTATGTTCTGCAACATCTAGACAGACCAGGGACTTATGTGAGGATCCTGTTTGTGGACTTCAGCTCTGCCT
>NW_015558589.1:366500-371285 GCF_001515605.1 Sinocyclocheilus anshuiensis | reverse complement strand
TAGGCCTGCTGTACATGAGAACCTTGTAGTGGTGGCTTAGAACCAAGGGGTTTTCCCCGAGGGGGAATGCGGCGATGCTTACATGCCTTAGACATGTGGAAAAAACCTTGGTTCCTGTCTCAAGGGCCATCATTGGGGGCTCCTTGTTGTCGTGTAACACTAACGACAGATGCCTCCTTCACGGGCTGGGCCCGAGGTCTGTGGGAAGGCCATCATCTCACGTGGCACATCAACTGCCTGGAGATGTCGGCCGTGTTTCGAACACTAAAACACTTCCTTCCAGACCTAAGGGGACATCATGTGCTTATCCGTATAGACAACACATCAGTGGTCTCCTACATCAACCGGCAGGGGGGTCTGCACTCGCGCCCCCTTTACAGGCTGGTGCACCAGATCCTCCTGTGGGCTCAGGGAAAGTTCCTCTCACTCAGAGCAGTCTACATCCCTGGGCATCTCAATCAGGAAGCAGACATCCTGTCGGGACAGGGGCTGAGGCCCGGGGAATGGAGGCTTCACCCAGAGGTGGTTGAACTCCTTTGGAGGGAGTTCAGCCAGGCGGAAGTGGATCTATGTTGTTCTGCAACAAGTGGATCCATTATGTTCTGCAACATCTAGACAGACCAGGGACTTATGTGAGGATCCTGTTTGTGGACTTCAGCTCTGCCTTTAACACCATCATCCCAAACCTCCTCCTGCCCAAACTAACTCAGCTCTCCGTGCCCACCTCCGTCTGTCAGTGGATCACCAGCTTCCTGACAGACAGACAGCAGCTAGTGAGGTTGCATATAATATACCTGGACATACAAAACTGTCCTATTGTAATATACCTGCACATACAATTGTCAATTTATATATTTGTATTTCTTATTTACTTGTTCTATTTTTTTTATTTTTTATTCTTTTATTATCTGTGTTTTTGTTCTGTCGCTGTCATTCTGTTGTATTGCGGAAGCTTCTGTCATGAAAACAAATTCCTCGTATGTGAAAATATACATGGCAATAAAGCTCATTCTGATTCTGATTCTGATTCTGATTCTGATCTATTTGCGTTGCAGGATGCTTGGGCTGGATGCCATGGTACAGATGTGGCCGAGGCTTCGTCTGTACGCATTTCCCCCGATTGCTCTGCTCCCGGGAGTTCTGGAGAGAGTACGCCAGGACGGGGTCTGTCTGCAGCTAGTAGCCACGTTTTGGCCAGCCCGAGTATGGTTCTAGGACCTTGTGTTCCTCCTCGACGGCTCTCTGCTGGAGATTCCGATCAGGAGGGACCTCCTCTCTCAGGCGGGGGGCCCCATCATTCACCCCCACCTGGAGTTATGGAAATTGTGGGCGTGGCCCCTGAGGGGACACAGCTCTTAGCACCCGGTCTCTCAACTGAGGTTGTTGAGACCATACTCCAGTCCAGAGCTCCCGCCACCAGGAAACTTTACGTGTAAACCCCTTCTCTCCTCGACGGCGCTCCATGGGAGATTCCCGTCAGGAGAGATCTCCTCTCACAGGTGGAGAGTACGATCTTCCACCCCCGCCCGGAGTTATGGAAGTTGTGGGCGTGGCCCCTGAGGGGGCACAGCTCTTAGCACCCGGTCTCTCAACTGAGGTTGTTGAGACCATACTCCAGTCCAGAGCTCCCGCCACGAGGAAACTTTACGTGTAAACCCCTAAGAAAGGGGTTCCAGCAACCAAGCAACCCCTGAGTCGGTGGGTGGTTGAGACCATCACACTGGCCTATGAGTCCTCTGGCCTCCAGTCACCTATCGGGGTCAGAGCGCACTCGACCAGGGGTATGGCAGGCTCCAAGGCCTTATCAGTGGGCATGGCCCTTAAAGATGTTTGTGCTGCGGCAGGCTGGTCATCTACACACACATTCATCTGGTTCTACAGTCTGGACCTGACATCTACCCCAGGGTCCCAAGTTCGAGTTCCTGAAGGGGAACGTCTCGAGGTTACGTATGTAACCATGTAACCACGCTGCGTCTCCCTGCCATACTCCCTGCATCCTTGCAGGCGCTCGCTTCCACAGAAGCTAAGATGTGTGCTTGCACCTTTATGCTTCCTGGTTGCACAAGTCACCCCACTCGTGACGTCTGATATAACGTGATGTTATTTTGGAAATGTATGGCATATTTTATTTATATATTACTTGTATAAAAAGTATATACATTATATACAATAATAATAATAATAATAATAACAATAATAATGTTGATTAATGTGGAAATGCGTCATCACGGTCTGTGAAAAGGGTGCATAAATCACACAGGACTCAAAGCAACTACAGAAGTCAGTTTAGATATATATATATATAATTTATTTATTTATTTAAAGCAAAGTATAATTAAACATGCAGGATTTTATTCACTGTTCATCTTCACATGCATTTGCACTGCACTTACAATTTGCACAGGCCTAAAAAATAGAATATAGTAATGCTGTGCGTTGCCACTGAGATCACAACATGGCTTTTTTCTTTAGTGAAATAGAGCAGTAATGTTGCTGTTAATGACAATATTGTCTTTACAGCTCAAGTCACTTAATATTAACTTCTTATTCAAGAGGTCTGCCACAGACCATGCTAACCAAACCATTCATATAATCGCTCTAAATGTGTGTGTGTGTCAGGAAGACCTAGCTATATTTATTGCTTCACAGTGACGGGCCTCAGTAAAAAAATGAGCAAGATCAGTATTATAGCAATCATTTATACAGTAAATTACAGATATCTGAAGCAGCTGCTGAAACTTATTTTGTTTATTAGGAAACACATGAAATAATTGTGCTGCTAGTGAACGTGAGCTGCAGCCGCTGGAAGGATGAAGATGATAATGGAGTTTAAGATGAGCGATCTGTGGTCAGTCATTATCATCACGGGAGGAACAGACGACACGCATTTCACATTCAACAAATCACATCCCAGTGGGACGCAAACACACATCCTCCTGCGGCGAGTTAAACAAACACAAACACACAGACTGAATATGTGTTATAAATGATGAAAGTGTATGTGCTTATGGAGGGAGTGTGTTTATGTATGAATGCACAGATTCACAGTCTCTGAATTGAGTGGCATATTTGTATAGAAAATTACAATAAATGTGTCATTTTAAGTGTAAAGACAGAAAAGGTTTTGCCATCTATTTCCGCAGTGTTTGGCGGCCCAATTAAACGAAACCTCTGAAGCGTGATTGGATATTATTCTAATTGACTGCTGAGTTGATTGTGTTCTAATCACATACTAATGACTCATCTGAGATACTCAATTCAACTCAACTTCATTACTGGCCTTTACTCTACACAGACGCTCGGGTTTACCACACATGGATGTACAAGTTTAAAATATATACATTCATTTTGAGTCCATATAATTCATTATTTTCTGTTTGATGAAAGCACACTCTCAATGCATTTAGCTCTCGTGATGAAATGCATAAAAGCATGAAATGAAGTATAAAAACTGAAACAGTATTTTCTTGTAAAATGTACTCCAATAATCTTTGTTTACAACTTCAAAACATTATTTTTGACAGTGTAGCTCTATAGTGGCATGCGATTTTACCTCCTCATTTACTGGATGGATTTGAGCTTGGAGCAAAACAAAGCCATGCAATCCCTTCTGAACACATCGCGTGTCTCATTTGCACCTGTGCTTTTCTGCCTATATTATATTGTCATGTTTGTGTTTGAAAAGCAGAGCTGAAATAAATCCCAATGATTCTGCAGTTCCTTTAAATGACACAAACAATGGCATCTCTTTAATATCTGAGAGTGTGAGGCTTTGAGCAGCATTGGCGTCTGATGAAGTCTGAATGTGTTTCTGGCAGCACAGATGACAGGCCGGTCGCGCTGTGTAATAATGTTGTTTTTGTGGAGAGAGCGAGAGACACTGGAGTGAAATGAGACGGGGTCTGTGGGGAAATCACAGCAGCCTGTTTCCACCAACAACAGCGTTTTCTCAAACGCATTAGACACACAAATCCCATGCTTTCTGTCCAGAGATCTAATGTGCGTGATAAAGTATTATCTAACATAAAATTAGCATTAAAAATGAGACCTTCTCAACTGTAGCCAACAATTAACATACAACATCACATAATCTGAATATCCACTTCATTACAGGCAAAACAACAGCCCCCACACATCTATCTATCTATCTATCTATCTATCTATCTATCTATCTATCTGTAGCGTCTGGACCAATCAAAAACACAATTTTTAATTTGATTTAACAAATCAGTTATTCATTAGATTAACAAGTCGTCACAGACCCCTCACCCAATAGACTGGGCGCCAGGATGTCTGCGAATGACCACAGGCCACTGGTTACCATGGAAACCCCGACACCTTTGCTAAGACCAGAGCCATTTACGACCTGATGGAATGTGAGTAGGGAAAATCACTGCATGTTCCATAGCAAGAGGCACAATGCACAGTAGAAATGGACTTTTCTACTAATTAATCCATAGGAAAACCTTTCTTTGAATGAACACACATAGCCTTCAGGTCATCGTGTATGTTGTCTTTGAGATTTTATACTGTTTTATGCAGGCTTGTGATGGAAACACTCATTCCTGTCATCCTACATATATGCAACCCTACCATGTTTAGTATCTATGAATTAGTCTTCTGATAAGCTAACCGAGAGTGTATATTATATGTTGGTACATAGGCAATACATTAGTGTCCTGAGAATCTTTAGTAATTTCGATTCAAGTTCCATATGCAAATTACCATGCCCTCACACAAAGGGTCATAAAAACTCCCCAGTATCTCAAAACTCCCACTTGGGAT
>NW_015558589.1:355759-357527 GCF_001515605.1 Sinocyclocheilus anshuiensis | reverse complement strand
GTTGTATCTCGGCCAAATATTGCCCTATCCTAACAAACCATACATCAATGGAAAGCTTATTTATTCATAAGTTTCCATAAGCTTTCAGATGATGTATAAATCTCAATTTCTAAAAACTGACCCTTATGACTGGTTTTGTGCTCCAGGGTCACATTTATTTAAGAATTCTGAGTTTATATCTCATCATTCAGAAAAAGGTCAGATTTGTAATACAGAAACCCAGAACTGCAGAATTACAGAAGTTACCTTTATTGTTCTTATTGTTCTTATTCTTATTCTTTGCTGTGGTGAAACCAAGCTTCCATATTGCAGTGATGAGGTTGCTGATGTATGTCAGGTGAGCACACAGGTGCTGTGTGTGTGTGTGTGCGTGCGGTGTTTGTGTGTGAGTGTGTGTGTGTGTTTATCAGTGTGTGTGTGACTGACCGTCGCATCCTCGATCCACCTGACCGACCCTGTGGAGGGCGTCTGCTAGCAGGTCCGGCAGCCGGCCGTTCAGATCCACGGAGGCCAGGCAGCCCTGGTATCCGTCCCGAGACGCGATCAGCTTCGGCAGGCTGCTGTACATGCTCCTCGCGACTCCACCGATATACAGCTCTCCTGAGGAACCAGAGAGACGCATCAGATCATCGGTGTGAGACAGAGCCTGTGCTCTCCGACTCGAAACCCATGAAAACCTGAGGAACTCCAGAACCGCTCTTCTGCATTATTATAGTCTTTCTCCTGATAGGAAGCCGTTCTGAATCAGACTTTCTCAAACTCATTTTATAGCTTCTGTTGGATCTTTCAGAGACATGAGTCAGATAATATTCATATTTAAAAGCCCTCTGAGATATAAAACATTCATGCGCAGGATAAAAACAAACAGATGCGATGACACCAAACTGGAAATCATCAACCTTTTAACACAATCACAATAAAATACGAGTCCACAATAACGCTTCCTCCAGTGAAAAAGTGCATCTCCTGATGTCTCTCACATCAAAATCCAGCTACGTATTTGTTCAGAGCTGTTCTGGACTGTTTAAATGCTGCTTGATCTGTGCAGATTTCTCTCCTGATTCACACCAGAACACTTCTTAATTTCACTCCTCTACATCTTGGATGACTTGAGGGCGAGCACATTTTCAGCTAATTCTCATGTTTTGGCTGAATTATTCCTTTAAAGTGAGTTTGCTTCTAATTCTGCTTAATTTGCTCTGTATCATTTGCTTAAACCACAAAAATAATTTAAAATGATTCAAAATCTCATAATATCAGCACTCGTACAACAAAGCCAGCTAATAAAACATGTTTAACATGCTAAACTAGTCCCTGTATCTCACACAGAGAATCAGTGTCTTCTGGTTTTCATCATTTGTAATCTGTCAGTTGATTATAGAAGCGTTTGGCCCAGTTTCAGCTGTATGATGACAAACGTGTCAATAATTCACAGATCAGTGTCAGGAATAAACATCTGAGGAACTCATGCCTTCAGAGATTGTTTTTTTCTCTTTTTTTATATATATTCTTACTGATACACTATTATTATAATTCTATAAAAAAATGACATACTATTATTTCTTAATTAACATTTTAAATTCATTTTTATTTTATATTGTTAATTTTTGTTAAAGTTTTAGTAATTATGTTGTTTTGCCATTTTTATTATTTTTATTGTCTATATAGTTCTTATTCATTCTTATTTCAGTTTTAGTTAGTTCTAGTTCTAATATGTTTTTAATATATTATTTTATTTAATTTAATGTGTATTTTACATATATTAAAA
>NW_015558589.1:355210-355571 GCF_001515605.1 Sinocyclocheilus anshuiensis | reverse complement strand
TTAAATGAAGCATTGGACAGAGACAAACTAATTCTGCATTTGTTTTTAAATAATAATATCAATCGATCAGGAAAATTAAGATCATAAAGCTGGACTGAGTTTTCCATGATGATCATTCCATGATGTTCTTCTGCATGAAGACTTCACACACTCACTCACACTCTCACTCTCACTCTCACACTCACACAGACACAGACACTCACACACAGACAGACACAGACACTCACACAGACACAGACACACACAGTCACACACACACAGACACTCACACAGACACTCACACTCACAGACACACAGTCACACACAGACACTCACACTCACAGACACAGACACTCACAGACACACAGTCACACACTCACAG
>NW_015558589.1:354361-355191 GCF_001515605.1 Sinocyclocheilus anshuiensis | reverse complement strand
CACACACACACACACACACACACACACACACACACACACACTCCTGCTCAGAAGTTTGGGCTTAGTCAGTTTTTAAAGAAATTATACTTCTTTTCATCAGGGATGCATTAACTTAATCAAAAGTGTCAGTAAAGGCATTTATAATGTTACAGTATATTTATATTTCAAATAAATGCTGTTCTTTTGAACTTTCTATTCATCTGTGAATCCTGAAAAATAAAATGTGTCACGGTTTCCACAAAAATATAGTTCAGCACAACTGTTTTCAACATTGCTAATAATCAGAAATGTTTCTTGAGCAGCAAATCAGCAGTTTTCCTCCCCCACGTGCTCCATGTCCTAGTTTTCCCGTTTGATTATGCCCTCATTTGGTCTTTCCTGTTCCTATTCCCATTGAGTTCTATTAGATTCAGCTGTGTCTTATTAACTCTTTCCCCGCCAGCATTTTTGAAAAAAGTTGGCAGCCACCGCCAGCGATTTTGACGATTTTCACTAAAATTTGATGGCCTCCAGTATATTTTGCTGTATGAATATTTGAATATGCAATACACCAAAATAAAGATCAGAGCCTCTACTTTTAAATAAAAAAAAAATCGGTTTTATTCTAGCTTAAAGCATTCTTTTTTTTATCAACACTTAAATATAGGTAGGTTTCATAAAAATGCATAATTTTGAGCAAAAACTACATCTGGATAATATTCAGTACGATTATCAAAGCATAAATCCAGTAAATCACTTCTATCAACACCTCCAAAGCTTGCACACACATATACCACGTCATGGATCAACATTTTACTCCGTAACATTATGCAGTTTTCATTTATATGCTG
>NW_015558589.1:346345-352805 GCF_001515605.1 Sinocyclocheilus anshuiensis | reverse complement strand
ATTTTCTTCTAAAAGACGAGATAACTCGTCAATGGCGGGGAAAGAGGTAATTCCCTCGTTTAGTTCCAGGTGTTCCACATTTAGTTCCTGTATTTAAGCCCTGTGTTTTCCTGAGTCCTGCGTTCAGTCTCAAATGTCTACCCCGTGTGCTACGTGTGCGGTCCCTGTGATTTTGGTTTCATTAAAGTGTATTTCTGTTTTGGATCTCCTTCATCTCCTCACAGTAGTGCACTGTGACAATATTAGAATGATTTCTGAAGATCATGTGACACTGAAGACTGGAGTAATGATGCTGAAAATACAGCTGCGCATCACAGAAATACATTACAGTTTAACAGATATTCACATAGAAAACAGCGGTTTTAAATTCTAATAATATTTCACTGTTTTTACTGTATTTTTGATCAAATGAATGCAGCCTTTGTGACCAGAAGAGACATTTGTTCACAAACTTGAGCCTCATTTTGTCACATTAACAAGCTGAAGACGCCGTGTGTGATTTACTGTACGCTCAAGGGGATTTCACAGTGATGCCAGAGAATAACTGTTTTCAGTTCCCCAAAGAATCTTTCAATGATCCGTTTCTAAAAGAAACATTTTATTTTCTAAGTGTGAAGAACTTTTAATTCATCTAAAGAACCTTTTCCACTGTAAAGAACCTTTAGTGGTTTCAAGGATAATAAATGTTCTTTTTTGTCTGTTGTTTGAAACTTGACAGACACAAATCAAAGGATCAGATGATTCATAAGGATTATATAAAATGAATCAGTCTGATTTTAGTGTAAAAACAGCTTCATAATATGAATCTTCAACAGCAGGTCTGCAAACTTAAAAATTAAAATGTGTTAGAAGTTGAATATCAAGATCAACCAAAACCAGTGTGAGCTGCCCACATTATATAAAATGTTCAATTAAAGTGTAATGCATGAATATGACTCCGAGCAACAGTGATGATGATTTTAATGGGTTTTCTCTGTAAGCATAATACATTATGTGTATACATTGTACCTTATGTACATACATTAATACAATACTGTATGTATAATAAATGCAGCTCTTCATATGAACAACAGAGTCGCTCTGCAGCTTTACAGCAAACCTTAAAGATGTTGAATCTGATCCTCTAGGAGCCTTACAGAACACAATTTATACAATTAACATCAGCATTAGAGTGTAAAGAAGAAGAGCACAGATTAATATATGTATACATACAGCGGGTAAAATAAGTATTGAACACGTCACCATTTTCTCGCAAGATTTCTGTGAAAATAATTATCAGAAGAGTTGTCTAAGAGCCAAGGATCACTTGTGGAGAGCTTCAGAAAGACCTGGAATTAGCATGTCCAATTGTTTCAAAGAAAATAATAAGTACAATAAATAATGCACTCAACCGCCGTGGCCTGTATACACGCTCACCACGCAAGACTCTATTGCTGAAGAAAAAGCATGCTGAAGCTTATTTAGCTGCATAACATTTAGACAATCCTGTGAAATACTGGGAGAATATAGTCTGGTCAGATGAGACCAAAATTAAACTCTTTGGATGCCATAATACACACCATGTTTGGAGGTCAAAGGGCACTGCACATCACCCCACAACATCATGCTGTGGCACTGGCAAAATTCATATAATTGAAGGAAGAATGAATGGAAAAATGTATCCCAAACACAGCCAAGGAAACTCTCGATTGGTTTCAGAGAAAGAAAATAGAGCTGCTAGAACGGCCAGCCAATCACCTGACTTGAATCTAGAAGAGGCCCACAGAACCTTCGAGCTTTGAAGACTGTGGAAGAATGGGCCAAAATCACACCTGAGCAATGCATGCCACTAGTTTCTCCTACAAGAGGCGTCTTGAAGCTGTCATCACCAACAAAGGCTTTTGTACAAAGTATTAAATAAATTTCAGTAAGCATGTTCAATACTTTTCCCTGGGTCATTCTATTTTATTACACAGAACTTATTTGTTTTGTTTTCTTTGTATGTATGGAATACTTGAGTTGTTACCGACATCTGGTGAACATTTCATGTCAACAGCACCTTTAGAAATATATTTACGGAGAAAAATGGTGACATGTTCAATACTTATTTTACCCACTGTATATATATATATATATATATATATATAAAGATTACAAAAATCACACACAATTAGTAAGCTTAAAGTAAAACTGGAAATCTTGCCTTGTCAACTAACTGAAACCAGTTTACACTGAATTAATAAAATTACCAAAGCTGAAATAAAAAAAATGTAAGCTAAATAGAAAAATAAAGAGAAACTAATACAAATTGTCAAAAGCACATACAATTACGAAATTTTGTACTAAAATAAAAGCTGAAGATACAAAAATAAAAGCTAGCTCAAAATATACATGTGTAGTGTATCCAGATATCTCTATTCACTATCATACTGGCGAAACAGTGCATATTTGTGTTTGCAGAGGTTTCTATTTACACTGTTTATCACAGAGTTGAGCAACATAGCCGATCACAGACAGATCTGTCGAATCACTGCCAATCACTAGAATTCACTCACCGCTCAAAACACCAGAGTTTTTGTCCATCGCTTAGTTTTGCAAGCTCATGGATCCTCTCATTATAACAAAACTTCATGAGATCATGATGCGCTAAAACGAGGAACAGCTTTTCAGTGATTATAAATGCTATATTCTAGGCTTTATATAATCCATTCAGAATTTGTATAAAACTTTTGCTTTTCGGGCACACACGCTGCAAAGACATATGCATATTTATGTGGTATTCATACTCAAAAGAGCAATGGACGGGACAAAAATATACGTGAAAATGTATGTGCATTGAGGCTAGAGCACACTCACTAATTTCTGAAGAGCCCTCAGTATTTAATTCTGGAAAAAACTGTGTTGGAGCAGTTCTCATGATCAGTAGCTCATATTCAGGCGATCGCATGGAGTTTTATGTGGCAGTAGGCTATGCTTCAAAGTCGAAAAAATAAGCAAGATTTTTGTGAATCGGAAAACGGAAGAATTGTGATTTCTTCCATGAAAATCTCTACCCAGCTAGAGTAAACATTAATGCTTCATTGAATACTCTGTTCAACTGCTGAGTTCATCATTGACAGCAGTGTCGTCGTGATTCTGAATATGAACAGATTCACTGAAACTGAAGCTTCAAATGTCTGGTTATCAGAGATGAAACGAAGGGGCTGAAGCTGGTAATTAATATGAGTGTGTTTGATGACTGTATAACGTCGTGTCGTGCGAGCGTCGCTATCACGAATCCGATACAAAGAGGATAAAGCGGCTCCGTCAGCGGGACGGGATTAAACGCTCCCACTGCGTCTATTCACACCAATTACTCGCACACACAAAAGGCCAATTTGTTTTTGCAAAGCCTGATACGCGGCTAATGCTCTGAGCTCAGACGAGAACGCGGCGCGACGCTAACAGCCCTGAACGCTGTTCGTCGCGCGGCGAGCGTAAGCCTGTCAGACGCAGCGGAAGCGTTTCCGGCACAGTTCGCTTCACGCTCATCAGAAGCAGAGGCTCGTGGAGCCCGCGACAGGAAACCGGAGGTTCAGGTCAGAGCCTATAGAGACGCTTCACGCTTCAACAAAACACACTCTTTACGCTTTAACCAGTTCAGGGGCTCCAGTCTGTACACTCACAGTCATGCATTGGCAGGAGCTTTTATTCAGATCACGCATTACACCAGTTCAAGCTGCTGCCAGCGCCACCTACTGTCTCAACCACATACACAATGACTGTGCGATTCTAAATGTAAATCACTCTTTGTGTATTGTTCTACCTTTATTCAACTTATTACATTTTTCTGGACGTATATTATGTTTGTGTTTTTGTTTGTTTGTTTTTATTCCACGTAATTATTTTTGTAGATTACCTAAAATTTGTATCTAATTCTACTTATTTAATTTTCTAGATGTATATTACGTTAAGTTTTTACATCCTACTTCTTTTTTTACTTTTTTTTCTTATTTATTTTTTATTTTTCTATTTTTTATTCTACTTATTTAATTTTTCTAGATTTATATTTCATTAAGGTTTTTAAATTAATTCCACATAATATTTTTTTTTGTAGATTACCTGAAGTTTTTATGTAATTCTATTTATTTAATTTTCTGGATGTATATTACATTAAGTTTTTTTTTTTATTTAAATCCACTTAATTAATTTTTGTATATTACCTAATATTTTTTATTTATTTATTTCTACTTTAATTTTAATCTTTCTAGATGTATACTATATTGAGGTTTTTTAATACTTATTTAATGTTATATAGGTATATTATTGCGCTCTTTATTTCATTCTACTTTTCAATATTTTTTCTAGATGTATATTATGTTAAGTTTATTCAGTTCTACTTATTTATTGTTTTCTTGGTGTGTATTAGGTTAAGGATTATGTAACTTAACTTTAAAAAATCCAGATGTATATTATGTTAAGTTTTTTTTATTATTATTATTTGACTTCTGTTTTAGATGTATATTATGTTGTTTTTAATTAACCTGCAACTTGTCTAGATGTATATTACCTTAAGATTACCTTTTTAAAATGTAATTTCACTTATTTAATTTTTGTAGACATATGTTACTAAAGTTTTCATCTACCTGTACTTGTTTAATGTTCTCTGTATTCTCATGTGTATATACAGTAAGTATGTGAGTGTGTGGAGCTCGTGGGATGCAGACTGAAGTCTGTGTGAATGAAGCACGTTCTGATTCTGATTAGTTTGTGCAGTTCTGCACCCTATCAAGGGTAGCTCACGCCGTGTCTATGAGGTTCACAGGAGTCTCATCCATCCTCGATAGTAATTATGAAGCTCCTGAAGAGGTGATTTTATGTTTTGCTCAGGAGTTGAAAGTGTGCTCTGGGAATCCTCTTCTGTCTCTGGTCTGGAGTTGTGTTTATTGCGTCTGATGAAGGTTTACTGTCACAAACGTGCCGCTCTGAGATGAACAGAAAACCTGAGGATCTTCATCAGTGAGCGAGAGGAGATGCGGAGGTGAGGATGAGGAGCACAACTGTGTTCAACATTGATAATAATCAGAAATGTTTATCGAGCAGTAAATCAGCATATTAGAATGATTTCTGAAGATCATGTGACACTGAAGACTGGAGTAATGATGCTGAAAATACAGCTGCGCATCACAGAAATACATTACAGTTAAACAGATATTCACATAGAACACAGCTGTTTTACATTATAATAATATTTCACTGTTTTTACTGTGTTTTTGATCAAATAAATGCAGCCTTGCTGAACAGAAGAGAGTTCTTTCAGAAGCACTGACCCCAAACTTTTGTACAGAAGTGAATAATAAATAATTTTCTCATTGATGTTCAAGTGTTGTGGCGTGAGAAATGAGCTAAAAGCTTGTGGAGCTTCAGTTTTACAGTCATTCTCACCTCAACGGCACTGATCATGACTAATCTAGTATTAGTCATGCGGGAAACAGATAGAAACTCAACCGTCGGCTAAAACTGAAATAACTTAATTCAGAACGTCTGACTCATTTCTTTGGGCTTTTCTATACAAACTTTCTAACTAACACACCATGTCTACAGTATATACGCATGATATTGTTCAAACCCAGAGGAACCGAAGGAGAGCTGAGCGAACGTGACGACGTGATTCACCTGTCAGACTGAACCTTCCCATGATGCAGTGCGCCAGCTCAGGTCACATGACTATCATTAAATCATGAGGACAGCCGGCGTTTGAGCTTGTTTTAGTCAGGATTTCAGTCTGACAGGACTAACCTCTTTGTTAACTAACCCATCCTGACCACTAGTTAGCGTCTGCGCTCCCATTGGCTGCTGTCTCACCGTGTCATAGCTCATTTGCATAGAGCTGTACTGCAGTCGCCTTAAATAGCAAACATCGGTGACAGAAATGGCAGAAAGACAACAGAAGCGCATGTACGTCTAATAATTCATGATATCTGACAGTAAACTCCCAGGTGTGTCCCTTATTTACCACAATTCACCAGATCTAGTCACATGTTACTGCCATTGTTTTCATTAAATTAGATCATTATTAGTATTATTATTAGTCCTGCTCTTCCTTTCCACCTTAATACTACTTATTTAGTGTTTCTAGATATATATTATATTAGGGGCCAGATTTACTAAACAGGGCAAATTAGCATTAGAGCAGAATTCCATAAAAGCGCTGATGGGAGGGGAAACTCTGCGTGTGATTTACTGACAATGCAAAGATTAAGAACACAGACGCGGCAGATCATGTCCATAATGACCAACGCAATCTACTGAGAGTAGCACAAATTACCTCCTGCTTTAAGACATGCTTTTTTGGGGCGTTAAATAATGACGCAAATACCAGTAATTTGACGAGCGTGTCAACACACGAACGTGTGTGTGTGTGAGTGTGTTAGTGAGTGAGTGTGTGTGTGTGTGTGTGTGTGTGTGTGTGTGTGTGAGAGAGAGAGAGTGTGTGTGTGTG
>NW_015558589.1:338809-346166 GCF_001515605.1 Sinocyclocheilus anshuiensis | reverse complement strand
TGTCTGTGAGTGAGTGAGTGTGTGTGTGTGTGTGTGTGTGTGTGTGTGTGGTACCTTTGAGGTCCAGGTTCCTGGCTCCGTTAGAGTGCTGTGTCACGGTGCGAGAGTCGATCTTGAGCGTGTGTACGTTATTGGTGTCGCGTGAAACCACCACGTTGTGCCACTGATTGTCGTTGAGCGGCTTCTCCGAGTTTCCCTTCATCAGAGACGGGCCGTTCCCCAGGTCAAACACATAGTGAACGTACCTGAAACACACACACACACACACACACACAGGTCACCTCAAACACACGCTGAGATTCATATTATCAAACCCTGACAGAACGCTGAGTCAGCCAAATCTATTACTGTTATTAGACTGAAATAATTGTGTGTTTTCACCACTGACAGCGGCACTTTATTTATTCTTTATTTAGACTAAACAAACACACATTTTTGGGCTCAATGTACAGTAAATTTAGTGTGCATTTGTACATGCAGTTTTTGCTTAGTCTAATATACACTTTATTTAATCTAAATAAAGGTGATTTTCTTAACAATGCTCGCGCACTGAAGCAGATTTCTGAATATGCCACACTTGTTTGTCTACTTTAGAGTTCAGCAGCTCTAGAAAGGTTTTATATTTTGAGATCTGATTGAACTGTGTCCTTATTTTCGCAGCACAAATGAGCGAGTCACTCTTCCCTGAATGAAACTCATTTCCTGCACTCTGTTTATTCTAATACCGTAGTAAATGTTGCTCTCTGGTGTTTTCTCCGCATTTACTGTAATTTCCCTTCAAATATTGATTATAAAACACTGCATTTATTGTGTTCGTCGCAGATAAAAACTGTGAAAAATGAGCTGCATTCTTTGACTGCTCGTAACGGCGTGAACAATGACTGCGCCGAAGCACTTTAAACACGGCTCTGGCACCCACACCGCACATCTGTTGCTTAGAAACACAGTTCTCCAGAACAATCAGAGTCTCTGCAGAGTTTGTGTGTGAGGTGAGTCAGTGTTCACTCGTCTTCCCCACATACAAACCTTCTGCTGCTCATCTTCATTTCACACGGACACGCTTATCTCCATCTGTACGATTAGCACTCTGCAGCGAAGTATGATGAACGCTAAAGCTATTCAAGTTCTAAAATGTCTGAAACTGAAAATAAATTACACCTATAAAATATGATTAAATATTAAAATTATAAACAATAACAATTACAAAAGCACATAACAAAATTACAAAAACCTAAACTAAAATTCAAATAAAAACAAAGTATAAAAAAAGAAAAGTCAATTCAAAATATAAATAAATATTATAATATAAATAATACTAAAAATAACCGTTTTATAATATAGATCAATTTAAGCTGAAGTACTGCTAAAATGAAAAGTATAAAGAAAACTTAAATTAAAAAAGGTACACAAATTACTCAAATTAAAATATAAATCAATGTGCAAAAAGTAAATTCAAAATATTAATAATTCCTGTAACAGTACATAAGTAATACTAAAATAACACTGACAAACAAGCCATTAAGCAATGGTTTTATCTTATGGATTAAGTTTAAGGACTAAAAATACTAAAGCTGAAATAAATTAAATCTACAAAAAAATATATTTAAAAAGTAACAAAAGCACTAAAAAAAATTACTAAAACTAAAATTAAAATGAAAACTGAAATTATAAAACCAAATGCCAATTCAAAATATTAATAAATACAATAATAGTACATAAATAATATTAAAATAACACTGTTAAGTAAACTTAACGCAAAGCAAAACTTGTTATACACAGAGAGATCTCTTTAATATCTCAATTATTTCTCAAGGAAAATCACGTGATGCAAATGCAGACCTTTGCTGAAAATGAGCTCCGCAATCTCAAGTCTCCTCTGGTGTTTCAGAAGAGATCTCAGACTGAGCTCAGATTTGTCAAGATACCAAAGTCTCAACATGAACTCCATGCACATGTTATTGCCTCTAATGTCTTACTGCGTCTGGAGAAGGTGAAGTGTGTAATTCTGTTTCTAAACAGTTTTCCTAAACCCAGGACCAGCGCTGGGGAAAGTTACTTTTAGAAGTAATGCATTACAATATTGCGTTACTCCATAAAAAAGTAACTAATTATGTTACTTAGTTATTTTTTATGGAAAGTAATGTGTTACGTTACTTTTGAGTTACTTTTTAAATCTGGGCGAGGCTTGCTTGTTTGTTTTTAATATAAAAAGTTCTTAATTTACAAACGTAAAGCCCTTTCACAACAAAAGTGAAATGAATGCGTCTCAGGCTGAAGGAAATGTAAATTCACGTCTGTACAGTAGAGGGCGCCGCTCAAACTAATCACATGAAGAATATGACGCAGCAGAAGAAAGTTCAACACTATTCAGCAATAACTAAAATAAAACACAAATGTGTGATTTCTGCTTAGCATGGTTGAACTGGATCATCGAAGGTCAGTAGCAAAGACACTGGCTAATAAAAAGGGATTAAATACATAAATGACATTTGTCTTATTTAACATATTTATTGCAGGTTAGTATAATATTCTGAGTTTGCATTTGACTGTTTTTAGAAACTCTGCAGAACGACAGGAGATGCGACTGACCCTTTGACCAGCTCCACCACAATGAAGTCGCTGCCGTCGCCGCTGTTGAAGAGCAGCAGGCCGTCGGTGCTGGTGGTCTTGAACTGGAAGAACAGGTGCATGGATGCGTACGCCTGCAGCGTGGCCAGCGCCAGGTAACTGCCTTTATTGCGGAAGGTCACGGGGTCGGCGATGATATGGCGCATGCCGAAGCGGGCGTTCAGCTCGCAGTACGAGATGTCTCCGTTCTTACACTGGTCCAGATACGGCACACCGTTCAGCGTCAGGCCCTGCAGGTGCCCGATGAAGTTAGACGGCACCACGGAGATGAACCTGCGCTCCGTCATGATGCCTGTCTCGATGTTGTGGAACTCCAGACGCGTGTGATCACCGGTCATCTGACCTGCAGGACACAACCACAGTCACCACATGCACAGCCAACGCTGGCATTATACCACCATACTTCCACAGTTTCATAGCAGTACATTAAGACAAACGTCTTATATTACACAATGTTATGTTTAAGTATGCAAACGAGGCTTTATCTAATTACATAAGCACTCATTTGCATACATTTCCAGAACACAAATCTAAAGTCAGGTTCATAATTCTTGTTTAATTTTGTCGTCATATTAGAGTTAAAGGTTTTTACAGAGGGGATTCTGTATTTCTCTTTTGATCACTTCATAAATCAGAAAATAGTCAACAGACAGAAAACAAATACATTTCTCGCCATGTTTTTAGGAATAAAATGTTATAAAAACTCATGTGAATGAAATATGAACAAACCCCACAGTAAAAACCCTTAGAATATACAGAGAAAAAAACCTCTAAGTTTTGGTGTCTGTAAGTGCTGCTGAAGTGGAGGAAAAACTCTTTCTAGAAAGAAGAAAGTCATGAAATGCTGTGTATGTCATTCATTTGTGCGTTCTGATTGGCTGATGTTTCTGTGGTGGGTGGGGTTTGGGGCTTTAAATAGTGACAGTTTGCTATTAAACTGCAGTTTCATCTTCCTCCCACCTGAGCTCATGAGCAAATGAAGCTTGATGAAGAATGAGTTTCTACCTTCCACAGTCACGTTATCCACAGACAGCTGCAGGTTCCTCCCGCGCCGGACCACTTTCACTGAGTGCCACTCGTTATCATTCAGTTTCTGACCGGCCGTCAGGATCTCTGGACCTTTACCTGCAGCAGGAGAGAGCGGTCAGATACACACACTCTCTCTCACACACACACACACACACACACACACACACACACACACACACACACTCTCACACACACACACACACACACACACACACACGCGCACACACACGCGCGCACACGCACTCTCACACTCATACTGTGAGGAGATATCTGTGCGCACACACACACACACACACACACACACACACACTCGTGGATCTGTCGTTGTGATGATGTTCAATGATGTTGGCAGACAGATCTGAATGTTTAAGCGTCTTCATTTCACCTGGACATGCTTCAGTTTCTAATCTCCATCCATCTGTCATTCACTAGATCCACCTGCATTGATCTGCAGTGAAATATGATGAATGCTAAAGCTGGTTTATGTTTTAGCAGTATAAAGGGTAAGTTAAATTCAGGATTTTAGTTACCATTAACCAAGAATTCAACATATAGCATATGCTGTTACTGTTCACAAAACTTAACCTAAAACTGAGTCATTCTCAGTCGCTGAAATTAAATCAGATATTAATATTAGATTAAAGACCTATACTTAAAAACAAAAATTACACAAATGTTGCCTAAATGAAATAAATATGTTTAAGTTTACCCTGATAGCACACGTACATCACGGAGGTCGTCCATGAAAGACATATGCACGAGAAGACAGGATAATGCAGATACTCTCAATGGGGAATCGGTTCAGCACTGCAGCTGGAATTGCTCTCCAGTTAAGCGCTGAACAGGGTAAGAATCTGTCTCGGCATATTTAAGAGAAGTCGGACTGAAAGCGCACTCTGCAGTGACCAAACCTCTCATCAGCAGAAAGAACCAAACGTCTAGGCTCACCTTTGCTGAGGAGCATGTTGTGTGAAGAGAGGAGAACTGCTTCAAAGTTACTTCAGCGATGAGAGCAAGTTTAATTTATTTGAGTCCGATGGGAAACATTATGTTCAGCATTAAACTGGGGAAAGACTGAAGTGAATAAAAGGTAACTAAATATTAATGAATACTATACAAGCAATATCCCTCTTTTGTGCAGAACTAATTCCGCCACAGATTCAAATCTAAAGTTGACAGTTTAACAGCTGAGCCTAAGCCTTTGTTACTAATTCAGAAACGTCTCTTTAGAACCAGTAACAAATTAATGTTGAGTTGCTTCATTGAAAGCTTATTGTATTACTGTATTAAAAGCTGTGTATTATGTATAGTAGAGTATTATGAAGAGACAGATTGAGCGAGTGTGATTATTACCTGCATCTGATCCAGCATTCATTCTTCAGCTCAATCTCATATTCACAATAAAACATTAGTTTAAATGTCCGCTGAGGAAAGCGATATCTTTGTCATACAATCCTTTCATCTGTTAAGGGTGATTTCCGATGACAGCGCTGCTCAGTGCATTTGTTGGCTGTGTCTTACAAGATCTTATTGAAATTAAAAATAACTTCCTTGTTTACAACCGTTTCAGTCTCTTTCAATATAAAAGTCTTTACTGCTGCTGACTCACTCGTAAAAACAGTCTCTTGTCACCATCTAATAGCGGAATAATGCAACTAAAATCACCATCACGAACACACAGTTTCTCAATACTAAATACTAACAGCCATCATAAATGTTACTAGGCAATGCAGTCAAAAGCATAAACTATAACATGATGAGATTTTGCCCTCAGACAAAACTATTTGCTCTGGAACAAATAATAGATTACTGAGACCAAAGACTGCCCGTGAGATTTGCCCAAAATGAAATATATATCATGTTTGACCACTACAGAGTCATCAGAGCCAGCGGTAAATTCCAGAAGATCTGGCCGAGGTGAGGCGCTCTCTCTGTGGGTTCATGAGCGGAGAACGACCGCTGACCATCTGGAGCTCACAGCTCCGAAAACATCGAAGCTAATTTTCAAATAGACATTATCTTTATTAACAAGCTGCATATTTGAAGTCTACTTCAAATGTAGTTGAACTTCATTCTCGCCAAAAAAAAAAAACTATTAAAACTACATTCCATGACACAAAAACAGTATTTTATTTTTAAAATTATACTGGATTTGGGCGTCTGTCATGACACTCGCTGTGAGAAATACAGTAAGCGGAGTGATACAAACAGTGAAGCAGTTGGAGTTTTAGCATCACTCTAATATCATATTCTTATCAGCCAATCAGATTCTAGGACCAGAAAGAACTATTGTATAAAATAGTATATAAGTAATACTAAAATAACAGATATAACGTATTGTCATGCAGCGTTCTAACACACTTCCACAGCCGTGATCCAGCCTGATCTAATTTCAGAGCCCCGACTGAGCTTTAGTGTACTTACTAATGTTCCTTCTGATGATTCAGAGAAACACTGAGCTCTTCTCCGTCATTACTCTGTTTCCTTTGTACAGCTGCCAATAAAGCACATTAAAGCTCAACACACAGAGAGAGTGTGTAATTTAGTGACATCACTGACTCAAGGTCATTAGTTAAACTCTGCTGATGGGTAAAGGGCTAGAAAGCTCTTGTATGAAGTTAAATATATTTTCTGTTCAGAGTAATTTTAATGTGAACTCGTTGAGAAACTCGTTGAGAAAGTGCCGTCTTGAGAATGGCAGGCTTATTGTGACCCGCTGCATATTTATGACTCTTGTTTTCATACCGTTTCCATTATTCATGATAAGAACTTAATAGAAGCTGGAGGGGACGCAAAACAAAAACTCTGGGAGTCTCTCAGAGCTTTGAGTTTGTGATTCAATATGTCGTTCACGTTGGGTTTGCATGATTGTATTTAATAGCTTGTGTTTGGATGTGAGCGGATATCACAAACAGCCCTGCATATACACCTGTAGAGCGAGACGAGAGCCACCATCGCCTCCAATCACATGCCGCTCCAGCGGCCTGACGGGGCATTCTGGGTAATTGGCTGTGGCTAAATCGCAGCGGCGCCCGGGGTCACGCACAGATCAGGCCGATTCGAAGCGAACGGGAGACTAGCGGAAGCGAGCTCAGGACAGCACACGCCACATCAGTGTGACGGTTTCACGCGGCAGACACACAATCACATGTGAAGTGCGGCTCACGGTTAATTACTGTGATTCACGGAGTGCTCAGACTCTCAGCCGTTAACGAAGCGCTGCACATTATCCTGAAAATCAAAAGTGTTGTGCAGTGAGTTTATAATACCATCCAAATATAGACTAAATCAGTCAAAAACAGCGAAAACTACTGCTGAAAAACACCATCTGTGGTGTTATAAAATAAATAATGAAATATAATAATTATAAATATTGATCATATTTATAATAAAAAAATAATATTAAAATATTGATAAATAAAAATAATGCTAAATAACACTAAACAATAAATAATAATAATAATAATAATAATATAATAATACAATATACAAATAATAAACATTGATAAATAATAAATAATGCAAAATAATAAAAATAAACAATGAACAAGAAACAATAAATAATAATAAATAACACTAAATAATAATAATAATAATAATAATAATAATGCTAAATAATAATCAACAACAAAACTAATAATATCAATAATAACAATAATAATAATGTTATACATATTAATTAATAAATGAACCCATTTTC
>NW_015558589.1:331626-336576 GCF_001515605.1 Sinocyclocheilus anshuiensis | reverse complement strand
ACACATACACTCACACACACACACACACACACACACACACACACACTGAGGAGATATCTGCACACACACACACAGAGAGAGAGACACACACTCACACACACATTCACACACACACACACACACACACACACACACACACTAACACACTGAGGAGATATCTGCACACGCGCACAAGCACACATGCACACACACAAGCATGTGGGTTTGTCGTCATGACGATGTTCACTGAAGTTGTCAGACAGATCTGACAGAAAATGATCATTCAAGCGTCTTCATTTCACCTGGACGTGCTTGAATTTCTGATCTCCATCCGTCATTCACTAGATCCGCCTGCATTGTTCTGTGGTATAATGCTAACGCTGGTTTATATTATAGCAGTGGAGGGTAAGTTAAATTCAGGATTTTAGAAACCATTAACCAAGACAAACACACCTGACAGCTGCTGCTGGATTCAACATAAGGCATCTGCTGTTATTGTTCACGAACCGAAACCTAAAACTAAATCATTTTCAGTAATTGAAATAAAGCTGAAAGTAAATAAAATATAAATATTAGATTAAACACTTACACATAAAAACAAAAATAGCAATGTTGCCTAAATTAAATAAATTGGTTTAACTTTAGAATCTAAAATTACTAAGACTTTAATATAAATAAACCTATAAAAATAATAAAAATGACAAAAGCACAGAGCAAAATCACTCAAACTAAAACTAAAATTAGAAATGTTCCCTAAATGAAATGATAAGTTTAAGTTATTATTACGGAATTACTAAAACCGAAATAGAAATAAACCTATAAAGATTCTTTCTGTGAATCACAGGCTTTATTGTGACCTGCTGCATATTTATGACTCTTGTTTTCATGCCGTTTCCATTATTCATGATGAGATCTTAACAGAAGCTGGAGGGGACGCAGAACAACGTCTCTGGGAGTCTCTCTGAGCTTTGAGTTGTGATTCAATCTGTCGTGCACTTTGGGCTTTACATGATTGTTTGTAATAGCGTGTGTTTGGATGTGAGCGGATATCACCTGTAGAGGGAGACGAGAGCCCGCCGTCGCCTCGAATCAGTGCTCCTGCGGCCTGACAGGGCATTCTGGGTAATTGGCTGTGGCTAAATCGTAGCGGCGCCTGAGGTCACACGCAGATCAGGCCGATTCGAAGCGAACGGGAAACTAACGGGAGAAACGGCCGTGGAAGCGAACTCAGGAGCCGACAGCACACGCCACATCAGTGTGACGCTTTCACGCGGCAAACACACCATCACGTGTGAAGTGTGGCTCGCGGTTAATTACAGTGACTCGTTCTCCTGAACTAATCAATACATACTAATAATTATTATTATTTCAAACAAACAAATAAATAAATAAATAAGCTGCCCATTATCCAGTCACTCGTCTTGACTCGATAAAAGTGTGACTCGATATTAAATGAGAAATGATTTGAGGGCAGAAAATTTAATTAATTTCCAGGATAAAAGATGAAAAGCTTTGTCATGTTGATTTTATTGTGAGACTGAGATGAATGTAGATGAAAGTCTCATTCTGAAACGGATTAGAACATCAAATCCATCCTGCAGTTATAAGCGATTCACGTCGGGATCTGTGTGTGTGTGCGTGTGTGTGTGTGTGTGTGTTTATGGATTGATGAGTGTCATTCATTCATAAACACGCTCAGAGATCTCCTCCAGTCACAGCAACACACTTACCTTCAGTGTCAAAACACAACATGAAACAACACACTTATTTAACACCTGTCTGAGAGTGTGTGTGTGTGTGTGTGTGTGTGAGAGAGTGTGTGATATATAATGTCATGGGTACAACAAAGTGAAATTGTGTGTGTGAGTGTGAGTGTGTGTGAGTGTGTGTGTGTGAGAGTGCTAATAAACAAGTTGCCGCACTTACTGAGGTTACAGTCTATCCTGATACAGTCTGGTGGGAGAGAGAGTGAGATGGTGAGATCAAATTAAAGGAAAGAGAGAGTAGAGAGAAAACATTTCACATCCTTCAAAGTTGATTCTGCAGACATCTGAAGATCAGGGCCACCATCTGGGGACACGCTTGAGTCAGCGGCACCCGCTCCCTTCACACGCGTGTTAGTAACCGCAGGCGCTCCGCTCGTCTAGACCGGTCCGAGCCAGATCAGACCGTCTGACTGAGACTGCGCAATACTGACCAACACTTTACAATAACCACCCATCAGTTAACAAAGCTCACTTTAGCTCAGTTATATACCTCTACTGAATCAGATTTAATGTGGAAACTTCCTCTAAATCAAACTCTCCTCACGTCTTCTGTCTCTGATTGATAGTTTAGAGTGTTTTATCCAGTCGAAGCTCTTTCAGTGTAATTGTAGAAACACTTCTCGTGTCAAATCTTGACTGATGTTTATCAAGTAAAGTCCAGAATAACTGCAGTAATATCTCCAGATGAACACTTACTGGACTGAAGCAGCTCAGCTTTACTTGATTCTCCATCAATCATGTTTTAGAGTCTCAAATCTGATCCTCAGGATCTTTTGAGGAGCGTTTGTTTCCAGAAGCTTTACTTTCACTGTTCCTCAGCGGAGGAATGATCTTCACGAGCCTCCAGAACATCTCACAAATTCATCATTTTGTGTCAGTATCTGCTGAACTGTTAGAAAGATCTCACTGATTTACATTACACTCTTAAAAATAAAGGCTCCAAAAAGGTGTTGGAGCCTGTAGTGATGCCATAGAAGAACAATTTTTGGCTCCACAAAGAACCTTTCAGTGAACAGTTCTTAAATTAATAATCGTTATTTTTAAGAGTGTACAAGCATCAGAATTTCATCATATAAATGATTTTAATATAATATATTTTTGCTCAGTTTGAGTCATAAAATTGAGCTGTTTTCCTATTCTCACTATATCAGACTATATGAGCCATTAAAGCACAATGAAAGCCTATTTTCTTTGAATATTTCTTTAAATGTTTAATAAACTTTCCCTTTTTTTAGACTAGTATGTGATATTTCAGGCTTAAGAGGTAAATAACATTAACAAATACAACTTTTGTTTTTAATAATCTATTAGTAAATGTTAAATCAACATTAACTGAGATTAATAAGTGCTTCAGAAGTATGTTAGTTCATGTTAACTAATGGAACCTCATTGTAAAGTGTTATCAAAAACGGTCCTAAACTGTTTGACTGATCGCTGCATCTCCTGCTGCTCACAGAGTTCAATCGCTTAGTGCTCAGTAAATGACGTATTTGGTCAGCAGTCAGGAAATAAGTGTGATGAAGTACAGTTAACTGCTGTGCTGTTTCTCCACAAACATGAGTGAGGAAGATGAGCGTGAAGCGCTGCGGTCTGCATCTGCCGCTGTGAATTGTGGGAAGGGGTTTCACTGCACTCCTCAGCCAGAAACACATCTAATGTGTGACACTGAACACAGCGCTGAGATTTACACTGAGGAGAGTGTGTGTGTGTGTGTGTGCGGCTCAGGCTGAGGAGCGTCTCAATGTGTCAACCGCTACAGAATAGTGATCACAAACAGCCAGAGACCGTCTAGACTCTAAACACACTCTCTTCAGACCTGACGCTTCTCTGCCGGATCAAGAAACACGCCTGCAGTCAATCTCAGATTTATGCTTTTGAAATGCATATGAAAAACATCCTACTGTTTGGACACACAGTTTAAACATAAACTGATACATCGTACAGAAATGAAACAGGTCAGATCTCTGTAAGAGTGCTAATAAACTGAATGTGTTTTAAACACACAGTAACAATTATATATTACACACAATACACTATTATATATGTATTTATAGTCAATAAATCCAATTTGTTTCAATCTCATACATTAACTCAGTGGTTCTCAACCTGCGGCCCGTCATGAATTCAAATGCGGCCCACCGTGCTGAGCACAATTAAAAAAAATAATACTTTCAGTTTTACAGTTCATTTTAGTTTTTACATTAATTTAAAAATGTACTAAATAAATATAAGCTATAGCCAATTGTTTTTATGTAAAATAATTTTGTTTTTCATATATTATTTTCAGACATGAGCAGTACTCACATAGTCTAATTAACGTTACGCATTTAAAGTAACGACCAAGCGGCCAGCGGCAGACAGTGAGCATATGCTTGATCAATTTAGCCTTCTCAAATCATCACGACTTGACTAAAATAAAATCTATAGATATAAAACAGTTCAAGCATATAACAATGTTTAAACTAATTTTTGTTGTTGTTGTTTTAAGTAAAGGCCAGCAGCAGACAGTGAATTGATCATAGCCTATATCCCATGTTTGATCAGTTTAGCCTTCTCAAATCATCACGACTTGCCTAAAATAAAATCTATAGATATAAAACAGTTCAAATAACAATGTTTAAACGTTAAACCTAGATAAATGTGCGCTGTTAGACGCATATCCAATAGTTTGTGCGGAGAGTGGAAGCTAAAGCGCGCTTTGAAGGACATGAAGTCACCAGCGAGATCACTTGCATTTTTTTCAGTGGAAACAACTTTAAATAGCCTATGCATAATTTTTACTCATAAAGAGTAATACATGATTCGGAACTGCAATGTGTCTACTTTTATTTGTGTGCACTCACAATATCAACAAAACGTTGTGCTTTTATAAAATAAAGAAAACAAACATGATGCTCTTTCTGCCGTCTCGGTCTTCAACAGGAGCGCTTCACAAAAATTAACCGAAACTCAGCGAATTCATGCCTCACAGACATGATCAATATATCTAGAAAGCTTTAAATTACTACTTAACGAAATAAAACACATCAAAAACAAAAACTCTTTCATTATGATCATAATCTGTAAAGATGCACTTCTCTCTAAAGGCGCGTCTAATGAAGAGATGGCGAGTCAGGATCGACAACTTCATCCTTGCGACACCGACTCAGAAAACACTAGTTTATTAGTAAATAATTAAAATATCTCCTTACTGTTTCCCCCTGAC
>NW_015558589.1:311796-327644 GCF_001515605.1 Sinocyclocheilus anshuiensis | reverse complement strand
TGGAAGCTAAAGCGCGCTTTGCAGGACATGGAGGCGCCAGCGTGATCACTTGCATTTTTTTCAGTGGAAACAACTTAAAATAGGCTATGCCGTCATTTTTACTCATAAAGGTAAGCGTAATAGGCTATCATTCGGAACTGTAAAGGGTCTACCTTTATTTGTGTGCAGTCACAATATCAACAAAACGTTGTGTTTTTATAAAATAAAGAAATCAAACATGATGCGTTGTGCCGTCGCGGTCTTAAACAGGAGTGCTTCACAAAAATGAACCAAAACTCAGCTAATACATGCCTCACAGACATGATAAATATATCTATAGAAAGCTTTAAATTACTGCTTAACGAAATAAAACAACTCTTTCATTATGATCATAATCCGCAAAGATGCACTTCTCTCTAAAGGCGCGTCTAATGAAGAGATGGCGAGTCAGGATCGACAACTTCATCCTTGTTACACCGACTCAGAAAACACTAGTTTATTAGTAAATAATTAAAATATCTCCTTACTGTTTCCCCCGACGCATTTATGGTAATTACTTTTGCCGATGCTTTGCGGCAAACTTGAGCCTATTGCGTGCATTTGAACGCAGAACTCTTCAGCTGCTGCTGGACACTAAACACCGTAGAGCCGCTCTTGACAGTCGCGGTAGTTTTTTTACTCTTTGTACAGCAGTTATTGTTCATTCTAAATTAATTTTTTAATGTAGAATATGTTACATAAATACATGAAATGTAGAACATATAAAAAAGTGCTCGTGGCTCGTCTGCCAGTGTGCATTAAATGAATACTGTTTGTTCCACAGCAAGGTTATTATAGTTCATTATAATTTTTAAATAATAATAATAATAATGTCTCAAAACTACTAAAAATTTATTTTATTTGTCTATTTAGTATTATTTACTATATATATATATATATATATATCAGGGTTATTATAGTTAACTCAAACTAAACTTTAAAAATGAAAACTATAAAAATATTTTTGTTACTAGAAATAAATAAACAATAACTGAAATAAAACTTTTATTTCAGTTAGTTTCTCAAAAATTCTTAATTTAACTCCATTTACTAAAATAACTAAAACAAAAAGTACGTAGACCAAAAATGACAAAAAAACACAACAATGTTACTAAACTTTAACTAAAACTAAAATTAACATAGAAAGTATACAAATACTGATTCAAGTGATACTAAAATAACATTAGCCATATTCTAACCATGTTCATACATTTAAAATAACCTGGATATTCTTTGTTTACAACCATTTATGCTGATTCTGAGCAATTTCAATAAATGCATCTAAAAATATGATTATTTAAATAAAATAATAAAATAAAATATGATGCAAATAGTAAATAATAAACTATGCCATGATGTTTTTGAGTACAAAGATCTGGTTTATTTCTGTATGACTGACAGTTATGCATATGTTTATTAGTTTGCTGCTGTTAAAACTGTGTGATCCAGATGGATGGGGATTTTTCATGCGACTCAAACGCATCAATCAACTCTTATCAGGCCTGATTATGTGAGTGGTGGTGCATTAGCAGAGCTGCTAGCGACGTAACGATGGAGAGCGTGAGCCGGTCTCTGGCTGTTCGCTCAGGCCGCAGACAGACACCACATTGAAGGGACTCGAGGTTCCTCTGGAAAGCTCCAGGTGACTGACAGAGAGAGAGACAGATGGATGGAGGTCTTCCCGAGAGGCTTTCTCTCCCACCACGTCCTTTCCCAGGATGCACCGCTGCCCTGTGTTTGCCTCTCTGCCAGAACCAGACCAGAACTACACTAAACTCTGCAGGAATCAGAGTCTGGATTCACAGAAAAACACCCTTCAAAGCAGACACGCTCACTGGAGCAGCAGAAGAAGATCAAACCCTGAAAGCGTCGCTGTTTTGAACACGAAGGCTTTACAGTGACATGCTTCAGTTTTACACTGCTCTGCAGTTTAACTGACTTAAATACAAATATGAATTCATTTGATGTGACCAAAACACATATATAGTGAGCTAAAAGATTCTATTAGAATGTTTATTCATATGTTTTAAAAAAAATATATATTTTACATGTTTAAGTTCTAGTCATTTTTTATTAGATTTTATTATATATATATAATTTTTATTTATATAGTCAAACTAAAATGAGAAATAAAATAAGTTGGTAGCACTATACTTAAAGCCTTTATGTATAATGCATTATAAAAGTAGTTTTAATGCATTAATTATGCCTTGTAATGCACCTTATAATGCATTGTACAATCTCCTGAATAATTGTAACCACAGTTAATAAATACATTATAACACATATCAATTCTTTGTTACACTATGCATTTTAAATTTGGTTATAATTATTTATGACAATATGTATTACAACGCACATTATGAATAATTATAATGCATTATAGCCTTTAACAACCCTTTATAATGCATTAATTATACATAAAGGCTTTAAGTAAAGTGTTACCAATAAGTTTAACTTTTATACATTTTATAAATATCTTGCACAATTCTACTAGTAAATGTGTCTTGTTCTAAGGATTTGTTACTAAGAAAACACTGATTACACTGAGACTCAGATGGAAGCAGATTTCAGTCACTAATAACAGAGATCTGGCTACAATGAAAGGGTTGTTCTGCCCTCTGCTGGAGGACGGTGTGGTTTACAGGCCGGGTGGCTGGCGGAGGGCAAACACTGGGCGAGATCTTGAGATGGTTCAGGGGAGGAGAGGTCAGACAGAGACAGACGGGTAGTTACCGAGGTTGACAGTGAGTTTGACCCGTCCTCCGTCCAGCTCCAGCCGCAGCGTGTCGGCCGACTCTTTGGAGGTGGTGGCCACGAGCAGCCCGTACGCCCGCTGGGACATGAAGCGCAGCGCCACATCCTCCGCCTCCGTGTGCAGCGTGCTGGGCATGATGATACACACTGCAAACACACACACATCACACACACACACACACACCGTAAACACAGCACAAACACACACACACTCCGTAAACACACTGCAAACACACACACATACACCGTAAACACACACACCGTAAACACAGCACAAACACACACACACACCGTAAACACAGCGCAAACACACACACACACACACACACACACAGCGTAAACACAGTGCAAACACACACACACACACACACCATATAAACACACCATAAACACACAATAGGAACTATAAACATGATAAACACACACATCAAAACACCGTAAACAAACAACAAACCCACCATAAACATATGATATAAACACAGACAATAAACACATGACAAACACACACATCACACCATAAACACATGATATAAACACACTTTAACAAACAATAGAAACACGTGATAAACACATGATATAAAAACACCATAATCACATGATAAACCCTGGATTTTGGTTCTCTAAGGTCTTTGAAACAGGTGGTGCTTCACAGAGATAATGACGGACACATCTACATCACATTAGCCTTCATACAGCACAACTATTATAAACAAACAAACTAATAAGTAGGGCAGCTAATGTCAAAAATGTTTCCACTAACTGGATTTTTGAGATGTGTGTGTATGTGTGTGTTTCTACACTATGTTTACTAATCACATAAATGTAATCACATTCAATTTATATAACATTACATATTCAGATTTGTAAGTAATTATAAATATACCTATTATAAACAATATATAAATATTGGTAACACTTTATAATAACGTTCAGTTGTGAGTCACTTATAAGTTAATGATGAACTAATCATTTACAAAACATGACTATGTGTTCATAAATGATTAGTAAGTGATACGATAATATTTTTATCTATGTTTTGTAGGTTGAACTTATAAATGACTTACAACTGAACGTATAGAGTGTTACCGAAATATGTATTATTACCGCAGAATACAGTTTCATGATCAGTATGTTGAAAGGCATCAAATGGTTGCCTACCATTGACACGTCTGACAAATAATGACAAATAATGAGGACCTTCCTACAGTACAAACACACACTGAGCACATCTGTGCTTTGCTATGATCTTTAGTGTAATTCTGTCCAGTGACGCTTGGTGGCAGTAAAGCACTGCTCTGCAGCCGCTTCTAACCGGCCTTCAGAGATCAGCAACATGACACACGGTAAATAAAACAGCTTTACTTCACAGCACAACATCTGGCTGTTAAAAACGATGCAAATAAATATGTTTAATAAAACAAACGGGCTTCTTTTAAACAGTCGGCAAACGCAGCCGAATCCAAATCAGCCCTAATTACCCACCTGCTCGAGCTCTGACAGCGAACACTATGAATCAAAACCACGGAGAGAGGAAATATTCTGCGTTGAAGGCCCTTGAGCTCAATGTCAGCGAAACACTCAGACAATCTGTGGATTCAGAGCTGCAATGCTGCTGTCAGAGGCGTGGGCCTGAGACGGAGCAGCTGGTGTCGTTAAAGGCGGCACAGATGGTTGTGGTGAGCATCGCTGCTCCAGTGCTTCTCCCGGCTCGTGACATCGGCTCTTTCCCGCCAGCATGAATCAGGATGCCACAGCCAGCCGAATGCAAAGAAATGAAGCGCGAACGGCGGTGCTTCGCAGCTCTGTGTGCGCCTGATAAAAGCGTCACGGATGAGCTCAAGCTAGTGCTAAATATAACCACTGAAAGAAGCTACAGAATGTGACTTCAATGCAATATAACACGAGATTTACATATTATCCTGTCAGATCTGGACAGCTGACCGAATGTGCTGCATGTCTTTTAAGTCTTGCCAGTTTAAACATTTATGAACCATTTAATTGCAAGAAGACAGAACTCCATACATAACTCCATACATGCTCACACACACGTAAAGCCGCCTCATTCAAACCTCGCGTGAATGCTGAACTGAGTTCTCTTTCGCTTCTTCTTGCACTTGAATCCACATATAAACACATAATTGTCAAAATGCACGTCTTGGCGAGTAACATGGTCGGTTACGTCTTAAGTGGATGTAAATTGTTAACATCAAAATAAAAATGTAGATGAGTTTGTTCATTGGAACAGATTTGGAGAAATGTCATACAGTTTTTATCAGCTGTTTGGACTCTCATTCTGACGGCACCCATTCACTGCAGAGCATCCAATGCTGAGACACTGATGCAATGCTGCATTTCTACAAACCTGATGAAGAAATAAACTCATCCTGATCTCGGATGATCTGAGGGTGAGCACATTTCCAGCACATTCTCATTTTTGGGTGAAGAATACATTTATATTTAATACAGTGCAGACTCCGCAGTGTTGTTTTACTTTTGATGATTTTATTAATACTGCAGTTAGATCTAGCTGGAAACATCAAGCACTGTTTGTTTCATTAGTAGCTGTGTTCTCTGGTTTTACCCACCGATCTCACAGTTGCCTCCCAGGAATCCGGTGCCGATGCAGTCGCAGATGTAGCGGTTCCAGCCCTCCTTGCACTGTCCTCCGTTGGCGCAGGGGGCGCTGCTGCACCTCTTCTGGAGCTCGCGCGTGCAGAAGCTGCTGACGCCCGGCACGCTCTGGATCTCCGCCAGACGCCGCACGTCGCGACTCTTGCCGTCGATGAACAGGTCGCGGATGCAGCCCACGTAGCCGTAGTTGAGCAGCGCGGTCCAAACCTCGGGCGGCAGGATCAGACCCTGACCGCTCTCCGGCAAACCACCCAGATACATGTCACTGTCCAGGTCCAGGATCTCGCTGCCCTCGTTAGAGCTGAAGGGAATGGAGCGGCTGTTGACGGAGATGGAGCCTGGCCAGAAGATTCAAGAGTCAAAAAACTTTATCATCTATCAACCAGTAGCTATGTTTCCATCCATCCATGTATTTGTATGCGCATTTTGGAATATCGCATTAAAAAAATACTGGATGGAAACGCCAAGATGCGCATAAATTCTAAATTATTCCTTCTCTTTCTAGCTTGTACTTATTTGAACAATGTCTAGAAACTTGGTATTACAAGCACTTCCTGTATCTGTTTGCCTCTTTAAGAAGAATCGCTTTATGTATCCCCAAATTGTAAGTCGCTTTGGATAAAAGGGTCTGCAAAATGACTAAATGTAAATGTAAATGTAAATGTAGGATAAACTTTTTATCCGATAAGAAAAAATGTGCATAAAGTACGATGGAAACAAAATAATCGAAAAAGTCATGCGAGTTTGCGCTATGAGACGAGATAACCTGACTAGCAGCGGACCGATCTCGTTCACTGCATCTATATGTTGTTATGGTCATTCTGAAATACTCGAGTAAAGTCTGTCGTCAAAGTATTTCTGTGTAATTGTCTTAAACGACTGCGTTCCCAAACAGCAGCATCCACCTCGGTTACACTTTATTTCGATAGTCCACTTTAGACATTCTACTGACTATAAGTAACTACATGTCAACTAATTCTCATTAATTTGCAACTGCATGTCTACTAACTCTCAGTAGGGTAGGTTTAGGGTTAGTAGAGTAAGTTGACATATACTTGCAAAGTTTCTCATAGAGATGTTGTGGAGCCATCAAAATAAAGTGTTAGAAGATATTAAGCAGACAGTTTACTAATACTCTAAAGACTGCTAGTTGACACATAGTTGCAAAGTTACTTACTGTTAGTAGAATGTCTAAAGTGGACGATCAAGATAAAGTGTTACCTCCACCTCTGAAAGCAATGACCGCATTTATTGTGTTTCGTCTGCTCGCTCTGAGGCACAAGTCATTCATCATTATTATTATATTCAGTGGCTTCTCCTAGTTTTCTTGGTGATATACAGTGCAAGTTTATCAGGAAGGGACGATTTTGTTCTCTTGGACTTGTTGGATGGAAACGGTGCTTTATTCGCAAACATTTTATGTGATATTCCAGTTTTGCGCATAAATTTAACTCGAATCTTTGGATGGAAACATAGCTATTGATAAAATTTTGTCTTAGGTAAAATGCTCACATATACACAATACAAAAAAGCACACGCAACAACCAAAACACAGTTAATACACAAAAACTCCTCTAGAATAAATAATGACAAACCTAAGATACAAGATCCTGACAAACTGCTTGGCCTTATTTAGAATATAAGTTCCATTACTATAAGCCTTCCTTCTGGCCAAAGGAGTTCTGAACTGACAACCTGATGCTGAAAGAAGTAATGCAAAGGATGAGAGGGGTCCGCAACAAAAGCTGCTTTTCTCGTTACAGCACCGTTATACAGATCTAACAGTTGAGTCTGTGGGTATCCAATCATTTTAGATGCCTGCCTGATTACGCTTGATCGTTCTTTATCAAGAAGTGTGCATGAGCGATGTGTGTCTATATTTCAGTGTGAGCGCTGCTCTCTCGGCAGATCGCAGAGATTTATGACTTACTCTTAATTGTCTATTAAACTGCAATTACAGAACTGCTGGACTTTCTTCCCCACAGGACACACGCCCACCTCCTCTAGTCTTACACTCGATTAGCCCATCACAGCAAATGGAGCAGCCTTTGGCAGCGTGGATGGGGTTTAACAGCGTCTCGTTGGCCGCGCTTTAGCAGCGATAAGTGTTGGAGTGAATGCTCTACAGCAGCCATATTCCAAACCCGTTCGAGATGAACGATTAAACTGACGTTGATGTTTCAACACATGTGCATGGTAACAGTATTTCTGTAGCTCAAACAATAGAGTGTGGCGTTAGCGACGCTGAGGTAATGGGTTCGATTCCCAGGGAATGCATGAACTCATATAAACATTCAATGCAATGTGAGTCGCTTTGGACAAGCGTCTGCCAAATGTATTAATGAAAATAAATGCACTCATTATTTCATGTGTATCTTTGCTCTGTTGTATTTATTTGTGCTAGTGCTTGTGATTTATGTATTTGCTCTTAGTTTATTACTGAATGTTTACTTGTCTTGATAGGTATAGGCTGAACTTTATATTAGGGTGGTAGATTTTACTGTGGTTTTAAAACTGGAATTGAGAATTATGAAATTATGTTAGTATCTAACAGGTTAGATGGGTGAAAAACAACAAAAGCAGTTAACTATTATTTATTTATTTATGGACGATGGCAGTGAAAAGTTTGATGAAAAACTGTTATTTATACACTTCTCTAATTAACACTGATGACTTGCAGGAAAACAAATAAAATATTTATTGTTTCTGTAAGTGTTTTATTTAGATTTTTTATTTTTATTTTATATTATTTGTTTTTATTTTGATTTTTTTTTAAAATAATTGTTGACAGTGTAAAGGTCCAAAATGTAATTATTTTGGCATACATTGTAATTGCAAATAGAACTGCCATATGATAGACATTTAATTTCATAACAAAATGTCTAAAATTGCTGTTGCTGAAACATCCAGACAAAAGAATCAAAGAGACCATTTCAGTAGTAACAATAATAATAATTAGTATTAGTATTATTATTGTTAAACTAATCATAAAAAGAAATACAAATAATATTATGTGTCCCTGGAGCACAAAAGCAGTGTTAAGTCGCTGGGGTATATTTGTAGCAATAGCCAACAATACATTGTATGGGTCAAAATTATACATTTCTCTTTTATGCCAAAAATCATTAGGATATTAATTAAAGATCATGCTCCATGAAGATATTTTGTAAATTTCCTACTGTAAAGATATCAAAACTTCATTTTTGATTAGTAATATGCTTGGCTAAGGACTTTATTTGGACAACTTTAAAGATGATTTTCTCAATATTTTTTTGCACCAGATTCCAGATTTTCAAATGGTTGTATCTCAGCCAAATATTGTCCTATCCTAACAAACCATACATCAATGGAAAGATTATTTATTCAGCTCATTTATACTCTAGTGCTTATTTATTTTGAAAAATTGACACTTAAGACTGGTTTTGTGCTCCAGGGTCACATATTTGAAAATCACAATACTTATATTTAACACGAAATGGCACAATACTAATATATCCTAAATGATTGACTTTTAAGGGTAAACCCTCAAGTGTTTATTTTGGCGGAAAGCTGCAGGAAGATTTTTAGACTGTTTAGTTGGCAACGCTTCTGGTCCAATCAGGAGCGGATCAGGGCTGCGTTTCTCAAAAGCATCGTAAGCCTCCATTGGTTTCAATGGTCTGCGATGGTTTTGGGGAGCGCAGGCCAGGCTGTCTTCACATGCACAGACCCATATGCATCACTCCTCACCTCTCCGCCCCTCTCTCTGGAAGTCCACGTGGCACCACTCTCCGTCGTTCACCTTCTTGTTGCTGGTCTTGAGCTTGATGCTGCCGGAGCCCATGTCCATCAGCAGGTAGAGAAAGCCGTCGAGCAGCTCCATGGCGAAGTAGTCGGTCTTCATCTCGCGGCCGGGCCGCTGCTCTTTGCTGCTCTGAGGCTTGCCGTGGCTGAACAGCAGCAGGCCGCTGGGCTCCGTGGTGCGGAAGTCGAAGGAGATGGAGCTGGTCTTCTTGGTGTCCCAGCGCGGGAGGGAGATGTAGGACTCGGCCGTCTCGAAGGTCACGGGGTCCAGGGCCGCCACGTCCTCGCAACGGAACACCAGGTCCCCGTGCACACTGATCTTAGGGTCCCTCTCGATGGCCAGACGAGACAGCTCCAGCTTGAAGTCGTTGTTCTTGTACACCACCTGCAGGAGTGCATTAAACAACACACGCTGAAATAATACCTTGTTTTCTAGTATAAGTATATCTCTTCACTGTGGAGGATAAAAACAGGATTAATAAAACGATCAGAAAGACCTGGTTCAATTATTGGTTTTATTCCTGATTTCTCTCGAGGTTATTGTGGAAGGGCAACATTGAAAAGGATTGTGTATTACGAAGGACATCCACTAAACGGTATCTTCAGCAGATTCAAGAGTTCATTCAGTGGAAGATCAGTAATGCCTCGGTGTTCTACAGAACATTCCAACATCTGTTAGGTTTTTTAACAACATGGTGTACGTTGTTTATGGATTAATATTGTTTTTGTGCTTATTGTTAAGTCATTTATTGTGCTGTCTGCAATGTACAGTGGTGGCAAATGGGTTGTCGATGGATTGATTGTGTTTGTTGTTTAATAATTTGTGTTGTTTGTAATGTACAGTGGTGGCAAATGAGTTGCCCCTTTCAGGGATTAATAAAGTTTCTAACTAAACTAACTACATAACTAAATATCTAAACATTCTTGAATCAGGATGCATTTTCTTGACAAGTAAAATGACTTAAGATATTATTGTCTTGTTATCTGAAAATATCATCCAAATTTTATTTGTTTTTGCTTAAAACAAGTAAAAATAATCTTAATTCAAAGGCTAAACAGGATTATTTTTCTTATCCCATTGGCAGATTTATTTACTTGCTTTAAAGAATTTGGATTTTTTTTTTTTTTTCAGAAAACAAGACATAAATCTTAAATCATTTTACTTGTCAAGTAAATGCATCCTGATTCAAGAATGTTTAGATATTTATACTAGAAAACAAGACAGAAATACTAAACAAGAAAATAATTTACATTTTAAGCAAATTTTACTGCTACTGCTCTGTACAATACACTTACTATTGAACTTCACATTCATAAAGAAATTAAGTAAATATTACATATAATTTCCCATATAGAATTAAGTAAAATCTACTTACCTAAGTTAAGTAAATTTAAGAAAGAGAATAAGTAACTTTAGCCTGGCCAGTAAAAGTTTGAGTCATTTTTATTTAGTCAAAGCTTACTTGGCAATACTTTGATTTTACTTAACATAGCACCTAGTTAAATCATGCTTTTAAAGCGTATGTTATTTAGAAATATCTGAGTAAAGAATACAATAGATATCATGTAGACACCAGGGGCCAGTTGCATAAAGAGCTGCCACCATGTTAAGACTGTGTCTAAAGAAGTAGTTTGACCAACAAGCAGTTACAAATGGGGTAATCAGTCTTACCTTTTCAATACAAATACGACCAATCTACCTTTTCATAACTGAATTCAAAAACTCTTTAAGAAAAAGAATTAGATGACTAACTTTTTAAGACTAGGTTTATTCAACCGGCCCCATATCTACATAATTGCACCTAGAGCAAGTTTATTGTAGCACAGATTAAAAAAATATATATAAATAAATAAATAAATAAATAAAACATTTCTAGCAGTATTGTCAGCAGGGAAATTACCCCTTTAAGTTTTTCCATCCTATGTAATTGATAATAAACATTAATTTCTGTCACTACAGACACAACTTCAGCAAGCATTCACAGAACAGCGCTGGAAGCAATATTTATGAAAAGTGGCATTTGTTTAAGGCGAACTGCACCAAAGATTCATAAAACTTGTAATTACTTGCAAAAGAATATGTCGTCCAAACAGGCGAACAAGCGAATTACGAGTAACCTCAATGGGAAATAAATAAATGACAGAAGAAATTACTTTAAATATTAGTCTAACTGCTGCATTTAACACTCATAAATATCACTTCTATTCACATGGGTTTTTGCTCCATGGGAAACTAATGATATTCCAACAGTCTAATCAAATTAAATCTGCTATTTGGCATTCAATGAAAAAAATAAATAAAAAAACATTTGCTCTCAATTAGTTTAGGTAGATTTCATCGCATGTTTTGAGTAAAGACTGTCAAAAATGAACAACTATGACACACTAAAAGAAATGAGGCTAATTGTTGTTAATACTGTACACTACAAGACTAACCTTAAAAGAGTGAGTGACATTAATAACTATACAGAATTAATAACTATACAGAATTCATGGGAACCACAGAAACTTCAACATGAACGCTTTTTTAAATGTCAAACGTTAAACACCAGCAGGTCTTTCTCTCTACTCCAAAATCACTTCATTTCAATGTTATGCTGAGCTAGGAATCCACTGCCCAGTTTCAGTCAATCTAACAAACATGATTTACACTAATGGATTTTTGTGAATTTTACATATTTACATAATTTTGCATATTTACATAATTTTGCATTGAGCACAATAAACTGAAGTAGTGACAACATGTTCAGCGGTTGCTTTAGCTCATTTTAATTTAGTTGTACAAGCAGCAAAACTATATTTACAGCGATAACAGCAATACACTCCGCCCACCTGCCGTCACTCAAACAGTTAGCTCCGCCCCCAAACTCACGCCATTGGCTGAGCACTCATCGTTACATCTGCTCACACAAACAGAGATGATGCACTTCACCTTTGACTCTCAGATTGTGTTTCACTCATTTAGACCCGGAGGATTTTCTGTAATAGTTACTGTTATCGGATTGGACTAAAACTGACTTTGCTCACACAGGATATAACAACTTACCAAAAAATGTTGATCATTTTTGGGGATTTTCTCCCACCTTGTTAAACCTGTGGTGTTCCTGCTTATAAATCTCTGATTATGCTATATTATCACCAAATCTTGGATTCCATCTTTTTATCAGCCTGTTTTCTTCCAGTTAGCACAGGCTTTGTGTTTCTTTCTGGAACTGACTGATTGTTTTTTAGTTAATATTGCCAAAATTAACCAGAAATAATGCTTGTTTCCAATGAAAACCTGAGGTGCACAGGTTCAGATCAATGAAATCTATGATCATCCTAAAATAAGCACAAAACCTGTCCTAACAGTAGGGCTGCCATCGACTAAAGATTTTTCTGGTTGACTAGTAGTCGTTCATTTGAAGCATTAGTCGACTAATCGCACGTTTATTAATAAACCATTTAAATCATAATAATGAGTCTTTAATTGCATAGCCTAATAAGCGCTCAAGCACACGCATAAAGCTTGCCACGGCGCACCGTCATAAGTAATGGTTATGAATGTGTCAGGGAAAAACAGTAAGAAGACTGCATTAACATTTTAATAATTCACTGATAAACTAGTGCTTTCTGTGTTTTCAGTTTAAGAGATGAAGTCTCATCTCCGCAGTAGTGATGCGCCTGCATGCATGTTTCACACATAATCTGAGAATGTGTGTCTTCCATTTCAATTGGTTTATTTGAAAGTAAACACTTCACTCTCTATAGATATGTTTGTCATGTCTGTACGGCAAGTATACACAGAGTTTCGGAGTTTCTCGCTCAAGTTCACAGAGACCGAGACGGCAGAAAGCACATTCTGACTGCTTTCATTATTTTACAAAAGCGCCATGTTTTATTGTTATTGTGAGTGCACACAAATAAACAGAGTCTTTACAGATTCGAAAGATGTATTACTCTTATCTGTAAGACCAAAAATGACGGAGTATTTTAAGAGCAAGTGAGCGCACCGTAGACCAGCCGTTAACGATCTGTGTGTCTCCGCCTGTGGATTTTTATTTTATTTTTATTTTTTTCTGTGACTAAGCGACAGATAAAATTTTGGAGGACCAAGCCTCTTCTGGTCGACTAGCGGTTAGTCGAATATTACAGGGCAGCACTACAAAACAGACTGAATGCAATATTTGGTGACAATGAGAGATTTACGAGCACATTTGTAAGTGAACAGCTGATTGTGTGGAGCTGCAGGGCTCGTTAGCGCTCGTCAGACTCACGTCTTTCAGGCAGCCCATGAAGTTGTTGCTGACGGGAGATCCGGGCAGGTCGGCCGTGTTCGGGCTTCCTCCGATGTAGAAGAAGTCGTCGGAGCCCAGCATGGTGTAGTCCTCCTGCGTGTATCCGGTAGTGGTCAGAATGCCATCCACTGAGATGGTGACCTGCGGCGAGAGAGCGTCCGGAGGAACAGAGAGAGGAGACAGAGACACTGGATTAAAGAGTCATTGTGATTGTGCTGCTCGGAGCGGCTCCGGTGCGAGAAACGCTTCTTCAGAGCGCAGCTGAACGCCAAACTGTCCGTCAGAGCACGCCGCTAACACACGCTACACAATACTGACAACAACATGCGTCTGTTTCAGTAATGTGAGCCAAAGACTAAAAGTGATATTTATTAGTTAGGGTTAATATTTTGAGTTCAATTTTACTGATTTATTTTTATATCTGCATTTTTAATATGTGTCCCTGCAGCACAAAAGCAGTCTTAAGTCGCTGGGGTATATTTGTAGCAATAGCCAACAATACGTTGTATGGGTCAAAATTATAGATTTTTCTTTTATGCCAAAAATCATTAGGATATTAAGTAAAGATCATGTTCCATGAAGATATTTTGTAAATTTCCTACTGTAAATATATCAAAACTTAATTTTTGATTAGTAATATGCATTGCTAAGAACTTCATTTGGACAACTTTAAAGATTATTTTCTCAATATTTTATATTGAGAAATATTGCACCCTCAGATTCCAGATTTTCAAATAGTTGTATCTCAGCCAAATATTGTCCTATCCTAACAAACCATACATCAATGGAAAGATTATTTAATCAAATAAGCTCAATTAAAAATGGACTCTTATGACTGATTTTGTGGTCCAGGGTCACAGATTAATTGTAGTTAAAGTTTTAGTAATTAATAATTATTTTGTTTGTTTTTGTCATAATGAGCTATTATTGTTTTTAAATGTCTATATAGTTTTTTATTTTTATTTCAATTGTAGTTACTTTAGTAAATCAAGTTAAACTAAATGAAAATTAGAAATGTTGCTTAGAAAACTAGATGACATAAAATGACTTTTTTTTTTATTCCAGTTAACATTTATTTAGATTTCAGTAAAAAAAAAAAAATGAATGGTTGTAGCTTTAGTTAACTATAACTATAATAAGTCTGCCTGATAAGAGTTCAGATTTTCACTTGAGACTTAACCAAAAGACTAATGTTTCAGTAATGCAAACAAAATGAAATTATATTTTAATTGTATGTATTTATTTAATTCATTCTGATGCAATCCCTCTGCTCTGAAGCCTTGTTCTGAGTGTTTGTGTGAGCATGTCTGGTGTGGCTCTGATGGCCTCCTGCTGTAATCAATCAGAGAATCAGAGCAGCTGAGGCTGTTTCATAACTCATTTCACGTCTCTTCTGCAGTTCGGATGCATTTTCCTGCTAAAAGCTTTGATTGAGAGTGTATTTCTATCATCCTGAGGGAGACAGCGGCTCTGTAGTGATTAACAAACCAACACACGCTCGCAAATGTGTTTACTGCATCGCTTGGCTTTTTTAAATGATTTGTCAGGATCACTTATTTGTTGAATAATAATGATGTTTTTGGCCGTTCTGACTGAACGTGTCCAATTAAAACCTGCGCTGATAAAGGTTGACGCTTGGCAGCGAGGGAGACGACTTTATCGGTCAAATTATATTTTATTTATTAATTATATTTATCGGCTTTTATTCAGCGACTATCACGCCGAAACGATTTCTCTTCACCTCTTCACAACAAAACACAAAGCATCTTCTACTGAAGTGTGTGCTCAAACAGCTGCTGCAGACGAGTATCTCTTCCAGCGAGCAGAGATCTGCGGTGGATCTGTGCATCAGCTGCGGCTGAAGAAGCGTTTCCAGAGCGCTGGTCATCATCGCAGCATCGCTCACTTCACGGAGAGCTCTTTCTGTCGTTCGTTCTGCCGTACAGCGCAACACATTTTTATGTCTGCTGTCGTTCTCTGAGAGCTGGGACCTTCATCAGATCATCAGTCTCTCTGGGCTTCTGTCTCTTCTCTACACTCTGAAAATAAAGGGTTCTGTCCAGTGGATCATCGATGCCAGTGAAGAAGCTTTATTCTTCAGAGTGTATGAAGCTGTGTGTCTCTGATGTGACGAGCCGCTCTGCTTTCCTGTGTGTTCTTGTGTTTCCCATTGAAACAGGAGATTCGTGTGAAACATTGTTGTTTAAATGACCAATAGTCTTTAGTTGGTCACATGATTCAAGAAGGAGGGAAATTCTAATTTTTTAGAGAGTGTGTGTGTGTGTGAGAGAGAGTGTGAGAGTGTGTGTTAATGTTAGTGAGTGTGTGTGTGTGTGTGTCAGAGAGTGAGTGTGCGTGTGTGTGTGTGTGTGTGTCAGAGAG
>NW_015558589.1:305731-311341 GCF_001515605.1 Sinocyclocheilus anshuiensis | reverse complement strand
GAGAGAGTGTGAGTGTGTGTGTGAGAGAGTGTGTGTGTGTGCGTGTGTGTGTGTGTGAGAGAGTGAGAAAGTGTGTGTGTGTGTGTGTGTGTGTGTGAGAGGGGGTGTGTGTGTGTGTGTGTGTGTGAGAGAGTGAGTGTGTGTGTGTGTGTGTGTGTGTGTCAGAGAGTGTGTGTTTGTGTGTGTGTGTCAGAGAGTGAGTGTGAGTGTGTGTGTGGTAATGCTTTAATAAATAATAAATGTAATTATTTAATAAATAAATCATTACAGCGAGAGAGAGAACCAGCTGACAGCCACCTGTGAGACAGACCCACGAGAGCGAGAGAGCGAGAGAGAGAGAGATGCATATAATAATCTAAGATGTGTCTAAATGGAAAAAAGAAGGAATATAAATTATGCATACACAAATTTGTAAAAGCATCCTAAAAGTTAACAGAGCAACCCCAAACAATTAGTGCAGAGCTGAATTAGGACAATACCCATTATTAATTAATATTAATAACTAAAAAAGAGCTGTGAAAATCTACCAGCAGCTCAAACGCAGTGAACCGAGCTCATCTCAGGCAATGACAGCAGAAACTCACACTACGCCCAAACCAGCACAGCACAGTCCAGACCAAACCAATTATACAGTCACAGAGACAAAACTACACTGCCTATTAGAAAGATGCCACTAAAATACAAAAGATGACGCTATATTTACAGCTGAAAAGAGAGTATAAACCAGCAGAATACCTGAGCTGTGAGAAAGACACTAACACAGTACAGACTGAGTGAGCAATCTTGAGTTGATATTTACAGCTGATCCAGACGTCTGACCCTGAGCGGCGGACGAATCGTCACGCTGTTATCAGAGATCAGTGTTCATGGATTCTGTGTGATGATGGTCCTGTGAGTTTATTAACAAATCACTCTCAACTTCACGTGTGGACACTCCGCTCCTGCCTCCAGACCAGCGCTGGGGAAACTTACTTTTAAAAGTAATGCATTACAATATTGCGTTAGTCCCTAAAAAAGTAACTAATTATGTTACTTTGCTACTTTTTTATGGAAAGTAATGCGTTACGTTACATTTTAGTTACTTTTTAAATCTGGGCAGGGCTTGCTTGTTTGTTTTTAAAGGAACACTCTACAATTTTTTTAAATAGGCTCAATAAAAATAAAATAAAAAATAAACAGTTGAGTTTTACCGTTTTCGAATCCATTCAGCCGATCTCCGGGTCTGGCGGTACCACTTTTAGCTGTAGCTTAGCATAGATAATTGAATCTGATTAGACCGTTAGCATCTCGCTCAAAAATGACCAAAGAGTTTCTATATTTTCCCTATTTAAAACTTGACTCTTCTGTAGTTACATCGTGTACTAAGACCGACGGAAAATGAAAAGTTGTGATTTTCTAGGCTGATATGGCTAGGAACTATACTCTCATTCCGGTGTAATAATCAAGGAACTTTGCTGCCGTACCATGGGTGCAGCAGGCACAATGATATTATACAGCGCCTGAAAATAGACTAACTTCAGTCAACATAACCAACGTGACCACCTGCTTGCACAGGGAGCGTGCTGGGGACTATTTCCAGGCACTGCGTAATATCATTGCGCCTGCGGCACACATGGTACGGCAGCAAAGTTCCTTGCTTATATTTAATTATACTTGTAATGAATTACAGCATTTTCCAGAATATAAGCTGTTTTTTGATTATCTGAGATGTGCTGTGACAATATAATGCACTCAAACACATTTGTTTTGATGCCAAATGAGAGAGAAACAGGAGAGCAGGTTTCTTTGTGTAGCACATTTCACACACGCTTTACTTTCAGCTTTAAATCAGCTCGTTTGGACTCAATTTGATTATAATGAATTCCACTATAATTTATGTTTATTTTACAGTTTTTATTCTTGTTATGCTCTAAAAAAAAAGGTTATATGTAAAGGATTTGTTGTGGAGTGGGTGGAACTAAAATACATGTTTATGGTGTTTACAATATTTAGAAATATTTTGTTGTATTTAGGCAAGACAAGGCAAGTTTATTTATGTAGAATACCAGTATTCACAAGCCTTGTCATAGCCATATCTGGGGTAGAGGATGCTACGGCAGCAATACGAGAAACTCGTGACAATCTGATGTCTCTACTGCCTTTGGGTCTCGCTTCCTAATTTAACAACATTATTTATGAATGTAATAATAAAATGTGGCTTATCTGTTTTTTTTTGTTTTGTTTTGTACTTAACACAATTTTGAGCTGATGTGACCTACATGTGTGACTTGTTTTCTGGAAAATACACTACATGAGTGACGCACACAAACTCACAGTTTAACATCACAAACTGTCTCTCAGCTGCATGCACTGCATACAAATGATTTTCTGCCTCAGTTTTTGTCTTGTTTTCCTGTACAAACATCTAAATATTTTAAATTCATTTACTGGAGAAGTGAAAGGACAAGCTAAGTCTAAGTTTCTAAAACAAAAAAGTGCCACAATTTACTGAGTTTATGCTTAAAATCAGGGGAAAAACTCTGTCAAAGGATGAAGGAAAAACATCTTAATTAAAAGAGAAAGCAAGATTATTTTTCCATTGGCAGATATTTTTCCTTGTTTTAAGCAAAAAAGTCACTTGATTTTCATAGTTTTTTTTTTTTCCCACCAGAAAACGACTTATTTTGCTTCTGCAGTAAATGTATCTTGATTTCGGAGAGTTTATATGTTTGTATCGGAAAACAAGATGATGTTGGCGGTGTTGTTGTGACTGTATAAACATGCGTGGAGCCACAGACCCCGATGAAGCTCATAATTGTCTGATTTGAGTGCAGTGACTCACATAAACACACTTGTGTTTCAGTAGGTTGCATCAGGAACAATCGCCTCGAGTCAAACACAATCACTGGATACACTTGTACTGTAACACACTTATTTATCATTAAACACACACAAATACTGTTAATTTCTCAGCAGCACTCATTCACGTCAGCCACTCAGTGACACAAGGGTCTCAGCATGGAGTTACAGCAATAAAAGGATAAAAACACTATAATGATAGCTCTTACTGTCAAGGTTTCTGTTAATTTGGACTTTGTTTTCCTTTTGCACCGTTTCTCTTGTTGTGTTGATTGTATTATTCTGTTCAGGTGTGCCTAGTTAATTATCCTTGTTTGGTCTGAGTACTTAAGTTCCTGTATGTTCACTTTGAGTTTTTCTGGTCTTACGTCTGCAAGCACTCACTTTAATTTATTTTGGGATAAATGAATACATTCGCGTGTTGTGAATCCTGTAGTGAATGCCTGGTGAAGAGGGAGAAACATTGAGTAGGTTTATTTTATAGTTACATATACACTGCTCATTTGCTGAAAGAAACACTTCTTCAAATTATATTGTAATGGATCATTACTGCCACTTGCCCAAACAAAAGACGTGAGAATTATGTTTAGAGGTGGATTGGTGTATAGCAATCAAAGTGGAACATAAGACTGTATATGTCATTTTGAATGTGCATACTCCTTATGAATGCTGTCAAAATGAAGATGAATACATCAATAAGCTTGCTTTCTGTCACGTTTGAAAGCTTAGAAGTCCAAGATTCATCCTGTGAAAACCATTTTGATTTACCATGGAAATGGTACTTTAAAATCTTTTGGCGGTCTCCTCCCCCTTAGCGGGCGGAGTCAAGTGTCATATTACAAAATGCATTACGTCTTTTACAATCAAAACTTTTTATACTCTTGACATAAAACATATCATTGGAAAGGTCTGAGTCTCAAGATTCCATATTTGGTGATATTTTTTGTGATAGAAGTAATATTGACAGAGAAATCTAGACCTTCATGACAGAAAAATGCATACAAAAAATTCAATGGAGTTTGGATGGCACCCGGTGGCTGTTTGTGGTATAACGCCCTAAATACAATCTCACAGAAACCTCCATTTTTTTCATATCAACATCAAATTTGGAACATAACTTTGAGTTATTCTGTCCCCTTATAGTGTTGGGCTACAACAGTTGCTTCGTGTATGTTCAAATTATGGTGTGCAGCATGATATTGTATTTAATACGAAAAAGAGTGTGGTTATGATTGTTAAAAGTAAAGAGGATCGTAAACAAAAGTTCCCCTCCTTTTATTTAGGAGACCAAGTATTAAATGTGGTAAATAAAATAAAATATCTGGGTCACATTATTAGAGATGATTTAAATGATGGTGATGATGTCCAGCGCCAGTGCTGTAAGTTATACAGACAGGCGAAAATGTTGGCTCGTAAATTTTACATGTGCACAGTTGATGTCAAAATAGCACTTTTTAGAGCGTACTGTACTTCATTCTATACGTCACACTTATGGTGTAGTTATAGCAAAGCTAAAATGAAAAAGCTACATGTGGCATTTAATGATGCATAACAAATCTTCCTTAAGTTCCCCAGGTGGATGAGTGCAAGCCAATTGTTTGTATCTAGTGGTGTTCCTAATTTGCATGCCGTTTTAAGGAATTACATGCATAGTTTCATGTGTCGATTAAGTGATTCAAGAAATACAATCATAATGGCCTTAAATGATCCCACATTAAGTGAAACAAGGTATTCTTCCTTGTTCTGGAACCACTGGAATTCAAGTTTGTATGCTTTTGCTTCTTAAGTGATTGTTGTATGTGAATGTATGTGGTATGTAATTTTCTTCCTTTGTGTATTTCATTTTTATTGTGATATGGACCATTGGGTCTGAAATAAAGAAATAATAATAATAATAATAATTTCTTTACATATATTTGAGAATCTGAATATCGAATATGTTGCAGTATTTTTTTTCTATAAAATGATTTAGTCTTTGTTACTCTTAGTTATAAAGGATGGTAGCAAAGCATTTTTAAATTACTGTCTTCATGAGTTTGTCTGCATGTTTCCTCTCTCACTAACGTGTGGTATGATAGCAGTTCTTTCTGTGTTTCTGCTCACGTTTTTAAATCTGTTTCATTGAGGTTCCAAATAATGGCTCAGTGGCTTAGATATAACACCTACAAGCATATACAGTATTCTCATGCACACATGCAAAGTCTGTTGCAGTTGTTATTTCTATGAAATTATTATTTTTTTTCTCCACTGCTTGTCCTATTTTGGCACAATCCCTAAATTGAACTTGAGTAGTTTTACTAAGGGCACCCATCTCACATGAAATTGAACGATGTCAAACATATTCTACCTGCGTTCTTGATATAAATAACTATAAAATTTGATATGGTAATTAATACTGAGACACTAATTTGGGCAAAGAGCACTAATGACTTGTTTAAGACTTGAATCTTAAAGTTGAGGACTTGCAAAACAATGACTTGGGCCCACCTCTGCTTATAGTTAGAAGAATGTCTAAAGTGGACGATCAAAATAAAGTGCAACAGCAAAACCAGTTAAGAGCCACCGTATTACCAAGTCAAATTTGTTTGTAAAGTGCATTTCACACACTGATTCAAAGAGGCTTTACAGAAAATCATGAAATATCTTCATGCCTCATAGTTGCATTTATCAGAAGAGAGCTGGATGATAATAGAGTGAGATTTTGTGATGATATAATCAATCAATCAGGCAGGTGAGATTGCTGTAGTGTGTGTGTGTGTGTGTGTGTGTGTG
>NW_015558589.1:292496-305505 GCF_001515605.1 Sinocyclocheilus anshuiensis | reverse complement strand
GTGTGTGTGAGAGAGAGAGAGTGTGTGTGTGTGTGTGTGTGTGTGTGTGTGTGTGTGTGTGTGTGCGCGAGTGAGTGAGTGTGTGTTGATCTTTGCGCCGCTGCTGGTTCTGCTGATTGATCTCAGACTGAAGCAGTGTCAGCAGTGTGCTTCTGCAGATTCGCAGGGAAACACACTCTTCTGCTTCTGAAACGCAGTCGCTACAGGCCAGATAAGCCAAGCAGCAGCTCCTGCCTCTTACAGAGCTGATAATGTGTTAATGGGCCGTTTGTCTCTTAGATATATTGACTTATTTAGCCTAAAACCCCTCGTGACAAGACAGAGAGCATGTTCAGATAAGCACACGTAATTCCTCACTGAAACACACTGGAATACTAAACCATCATCATCATCAGCGCTCAAACCAGAAATAACTGCGGCTTGAGCTTCACCGCAAACACACCACAGTCGTGCAGCAGCGGCAGAGAACGAGTACAACACTGAGACACAGAGAGAGAGAAATCATTCTAATATGCTGATTTGCTGCTCAAGAAACATTTCTGATTATTATCAATGTTGAAATCAGTTGTGCTGCACAATATTTTTGTGGAAACTGTGATACATTTTATTTTTCAGGATTCACAGATGAAGAGAAAGTTCAGAAGAACAGCATTTATTTGAGATAGAAATCTACTGTAACATTATAAACGTCTTTACTGTCACTTTTGATCAATTTAATGCATCCCTGATGAATAAAAGTACTAATTTCTATTAAAAAAAAATCTTTGAGCAGTATATCAAAGATCAAGTATATAGTGCATATCAATATTTCATATCAGATTTAGAAGTTTTGAACTTGTTGTATTTGATCAGGAGTACACAAGTACAATCAGAAAGCAACACATTAGGAACATTCCTTGAGAACATATTCAACTTATATATTCAAAAATAACTTAAGAACTGCACTTAGCAGCATTCTCACAAACTTAATGGAAATGATCTTTAGTCCTTTCCTAACTTCTTTCTTAAGATGATTTTGGTGATCTAAACCAGCATGAGTTTGTCATCAGCAGATAGATGAGTTATGATCAGAACAATAATCAGTATCTACAGGAACACTGCGTTTGCCAAAACTCCCACGATGCACTGCACTCGAACCGCTGAACATCTCCTCCATCGCTCATGATCTGATCAGAGCGACACAAGTTCAGACACTTTCACATGAAATAAGTGTTGATTTCTGAGCCACTTGTGATGAACTCTTCAACACACCGAGGCCATGTGACGGTCATAATGATCATTCAGACGCTTTCACGCTCTACTGTACCTTCAGTCAACTAGTCTTCTACCGCAGACACAATCAACGTCTGATCCACTTCAGCTCGCTCACGACTAACCCCTTCACTTTAACCAGTCGATAACATGGTCACGCTAACACAGAGTTTATCACTGAATGCAGATGCTGGTCTGCACTGATGAATTCACACATGAGCGAACCTCCAGCTGCTCTCCTCTTTCAGCTCAGTCAGAACTACTGACCAAACCTGCTCGCTTTACCAGCCACTGCTGTAACCAGGGTTAAGCTAGTCAAACTAACCGTGGCTAAACTAATGCATCAACTACACTGAGAAAAATCAAGTGAATGATATCTTTTAGAAACTGCTAAATATCTTCTTATTCAATATTAGTGTTGTGCTCTAATAGTATCCAAACATCCTTGAAATAAGATCATCAATGTGTAGGAGAATAAGAGATCTCTTGAATGCCATGCTTTCTTGTTTTAAGTAAGCAAACATCCAAAGAACACATTTAAGTGTTTATTTGATTGTACTTTGTCCATTTGCATCTGCATATTTTAATTAGAATGTATCATTTTTTTAAAAGGCTGTTTTCTCAGAATGAGTTTGTTTCTCCACTTCAGCAGCACTTACAGTTTAATTCCTCTCTGTATTCTGAAGGGCTTCACTGACAGGTTTGTTCATATTTCATTCACACGAGGTTTTATGACATTTTATTCCTAAACTCATGGAGAAAATGTGTTTCGTCTAGGGTTAGAACGAGAAATCCAAAATCCCCTCTGGAAAAAAACCTTGAACCTTTAATATGACAAGAATTACGAGCCTGACTTTAGATTTATGTTCTGGACATGTCTGCAAATGAGTGCTTATTTAATTAGATGCCTTAATTGCATATTCAAACTCAACATTTCAGAAAACTAAAGCAAAAAATGCAGTGTAATACAATGTAATACAAAAAAAAATGTTTGCAATTCCTATTATAATCAGTTGATTGGGGAATCATGCTAATATCGATTAGTCATATTTTCTGCTGTATTCACATGTGGTTAATGGCAAATTGGGTTTAAATGCATTTAGTTTTATGTTTAGATTACACTCTAAAAAATGCTGGGTTAAATACAACCCAGTGCTGGGTAAAATAGGGACAAACCCAGCGATTGGGCTGTTTTGACCCAGCGGTTGGGTTAAATGTTTAACCCAACCTTCTGGGTAGTAACCCAACCGCTGGGTTTGTCCCTATTTTACCCAGCACTGGGTTGTATTTAACCCAGCATTTTTTAGAGTGTAGTATTAGTGTTCTGACAATATTATTCTGGCACAAAAACAACTGAAAAACCTCCGTGAGGGCATGACAGGATCAAAGCTGAACACAAATGCAGTTACAATGAGGCTAAACAGCAGAACTTAAACACACTGATGGTTTTCTGAAGCAGTTGATATCTGTCAAGACAAACCAGTTCACTGAAAGCACTGAACGATTCAGCTTCTCCAGCTGCGTGAGCATCAAGTGCTGCTCTTCTGTCAGTATCGGCTGCTTTCTGGAGAACCACGTGATCTGAGAGTTCAGTTTGACTCTGGTTAACGGAGTCCGGTTAGCAGTGTCACACTAACCAGTCTGAGCGTGAAGACACAATATCACAGCGCAGCCACTTTCCTTGATAAAGTCCTCCATCTCATTGTCATCGGGCCGTTCTAATACATCTGGCAGAATTGATCACCTGTCAGCCATGAAATAATTATTTCATATCGATGCAGTGGAGCGCTGGCAGCTCATTTCTACTCGGCCAAACGAGCCACAGACAAACTGATGTTCCTCGGACCTGAGCGGGCTAATAGACACATCTGATCGCCATCACATCAGTCTGAAAGAAGCAGAGACACACACTACACGATCAGTGTCATAACGTCACACACAGAGAAACACTCTCTAAACTAAAGCCTCATTCACACAAGACAACAACTCTGCCCTGTTCAGAAAAATGTGTGATTTTATTCTTACTTTATGATGTATTTCTGACCACATGCTGTTCAAAAGTTTGGTGTCAGTAAGATTTTTTTTTTTTAAAGAAATGAATGCTTTAATTCATCAAGTATGCATTAAACGGATGAAAAGTGTCAGTAAAAACATTTATAATTACAGTAGATTTCTATTTCAAATAAATGCTGTTCTTTTGAACTTTCTGTTCATCTGTGAATCCTGAAAAATAAAATGTATCACAGTTTCCACAAAAATATTGTGCAGCACAACTGTTTTCAACATTGATAATAATCAGAAATGTTTCTCGAGCAGCAAATCAGCATATTAGAATGATTTCTGAAGATCATGTGACACTGAAGACTGGAGTAATGATGCTGAAAATACAGCTGCGCATCACAGAAATACATTACAGTTTAACAGATATTCACATAGAAAACAGCTGCTTTACATTAGAATAATATTTGACTGTTTTACTTTATTTTTGATCAAATAATTGCAGCCTTGCTGAGCAGAAGAGACTTGTTTCAAAAACATAAAAAAAGAAAAAAAACTTTCCCAAAATTTTGAATATAATGTATAAAATAAATACATGTCAGTTTGACTCATGCATTAATAACTCTTCATCTTGTTCATGGCATGATGCATTATTATTGCAATAATACACAAACATGTTCATTTCTAGCATCCGGGAAACTGATTCCTTGTCAACACTGAATAACAACTTATTTTACCACTGATCAGATTTTCAAAAGCTACGAATAACGTAACGTCTGTCAGTGTGAACAGAGCTCAAACACATGAAGAGGCACATCTAGAAGCAGACTTCTGATGACCAAACATAAACCAACATCTCAATATTGTAAACACTATATGAACACTCATTTCTATCAATGCATTAAGTACAGAAACCAGAAACACAAAATCTGAAGCAGCGCAGATTGAGGAGGTTCAATGCAAACAGTCTGAAGTCATCAGCTACTGAACAAACACATCAGATCTGCTCAATCTGAAACAGCTCTTTAAACTGAACCCAGCACACGTCACACATCTCAATCACGTTCAGCATCTCACAGCAGGTTCCTCAAGATCGGAGTTTGTACAAAAACCACAGACAAGATTCAGACTGACTGCAAACGCACAGAAAATGATGCAGCAGCTCAATGCCCATCCATCACTCACATCATGACCAAAGCATTTGAGGAAGGGTTTTTTTTGTTTGTTTTTTAGGGTGAACAAAAATACAGCAAACTATTCTAATAAAAACAAGTGAACCGTATCTGTTAAAGGGCGATCATAATAAAAATACATCCTCTTTTTTTCTTGTTTAAATCATGCAACCTCCAAAATACACATTTGAGTTAGAGTTTGTGTCTGTATATTTCAATTACAGTACATATCGTTAATAGCGGTTTCCTCAAAATGAGATTTAGCTCCAAGACACCAAACTTACAGTTTTATTCCTATATATACATACTGTATGTATATATATATATATAGTCAGTTTATATAAATTATAGTTATAGTTATGAAAAAATGACGCGATTAAAATATTTTAGCACAGTTAACGCACTGGCTCTGCCCCCAGACCTGTACATCATCTTACATTTCATACAGTGGACTCTTGACAAATATGATGCAGGGCAACAACTTCATAAATTCAATTATGCCCTAAAATTCAAGATATTGGTGCAAAAATGTATGAGTTTTTGTCTCATATTTACAGTATATCGCATGATAAGCAATATCACACGAGCAGCGAGAGCAACACACGAGTACTGTTTGAGTGCAAATGTGATTTTACACAACAGTTGAGTAAATAAGAAGTTAATATTTTGTTGCATTTTAAACACAATATTGTCTGTTTTTGCTCAGTTTTGCCAACAAAAGTATGACCTAAAAGCCAGAGCAGAATTGTTGTGTGTCTCTGAGCAACACAGCAGTGTTCAGTTTCTGAATGAATCTGTTTTGAACAAATCGAGTGAATCAATGATTCAAAGGCCATTCATAAAGTGAACCGTTTGTGTACTTAATACTTTCTAATTTAACACAAAAATAGCATTAAATAATCTTTTGGGGGTATTTTCACAGACAAATGTAATTTACGATTAATTAATTAGATAATATATACTGTATACACACACACACACACACACACACACACACACACATACTGTATGTATATGCCCTAAAAAACAATTATACACCATTTTGATTCTTAAGTAAATATATCTTATTATTTCACAAAGAACAATGAGGGCATGACAGAATCAAACCTGAACACTTACTGTACAACAAAAAACAAAAATTCAATCAAAATCATGACACTAAACAGCAGAAATAGTTCCTTGAGATCTTTCTCTCTCACGAGTGGAGTTCATCTGAAATCCATAGGCCAAATCGAGACTGACTTCATAATGCACAAAAGATGAGTATGATCCAGCGGTCTGCAGCACACCAGCACTCAACACCTGTCCATCAGTCAAATCAGCGCACACTACTTCAGACAAACCATTATCATGACGACAATTAAGTGATTTCAACGTACTCTTGAAGAAAATACGAAACACTGCAGGATATTACAATGCACTACAATAATACACCTTTTCACTCTGAATAAAACTGACCAAGAATCATGTGACACAAGAAAATATTTACCAAATTTTAAGGAGATAATTTACCACCACACGATCATTCTGTCACGATTTCAAACCTGTTTGACTTTCATTAAAGATGATATTTTGAAGAACGCTGGGAACCAAACGACATTGAACCCACTGACTTTCAACTAGTATCTGTCCTCTATCCGTCCAAACGCCAAACCCAGAGCGGACTGTATGCAGCTGTGATCGTCCTTACCTGAGCTCCAGAGCTGCGCTTTCCAGTGACGGCTCTCTAAAATCACTTACCTTCACCCATCAGAAACAGAGACAGACACTGAAGCGCAGACAGCGAGAGAGCGAGCGAGCGACGGGTCCTTCGACAAGTGGCTGGCAGCTGGAAAACGGCCCTGAACGCAGTTTGTGAACGAGTGGAGCGAGATCGGGAGCGAACTAGCCAGAGGAGTTAGTGAGACGGAGGGGTCAGGAGCAGGAGAGGAGCCTGGGACGGCCGGAGCTCATGTGGGGCTCGTACGTGGGGTTGGAGGTTAGTACTTTAGTAAAGAAGAGCAGGTCAGACACAAAAATGGTTGTTAGTACAGTTACAACAAAGGTTTCATTCGGATTAGTAACAGAATTTGGGTTTTAGTCAATTAGTAGAGCAGTCAATTGGTGAAATCCTTTGTGACTTGATTCCACGAGAGAGATTGGTCCGAATTGTCACGTCTGGTGGGTTTTGAGGTTAAGAGGAAACAAAATAAACCATCCAAAAGAGTCAGGACATGGGGAAGAAGCCATGCAGCTGAGTGAGCAGATGAAGATGGCGTCGATGGGAATGAGCTGCAGATGAAGGGCAAAGCGAACGCTGAGTGCAAGCCGATGGCGGAGAGAGTCAAAACACAGTCACAGCACGCCACAGATGGAGGAATGGCGACATTTAGTTGATTAAGGGGTTAAATCTGAGGCGGGACACAACACAATGAGCACTCTGAGTCCACAGGTTTGCGTGCAAGCCGAGACGCGCTGGTTCGTTCGGCTTGGGCATCGCAGACTCCCTCTCGCTGCGGTGAACGGGATGAAGCAGATGAAGCATGCACACAACCGTACTGAAGATACCAAAGAAACACAGCAGGAGAGGCCACTCGTGATGCTAGACATGAGTGGAACGAGCTGGCAGATAACTAAACGTGGCTGTCTCTGCCTCGGAAATATTGTTATTCTAGAGCGCCGGAGCCCTGCCAGAGCTCATTAGATCGGTGTAATGGCATACTAATGTGAGCAGGAGGATCTGGAGCTGACCCTTCGACCAGATCTACTGAGCCCTGATGTGAAGTTATTCCTATCAGAAGGGGGCGTGGCTCATGTCTATAGGGTCTGCTAGATCAGAAATATGCATGTGTATATAGAGTACACACATATACCGCTGGACCAGAGTAAGAGTGTTTCTGCTGAACGAGTTTCATTATTGAGTTAGTATCAGTGTTAATGAACACAGGTCCCACATTGCAGAAACAGCTGTGGGTGGGGCTGTGGGCGGAGCCTCGTGTTTGACGAGTTCAGTGACAGGCAGTGAAGAGCTACAGCTCATGATAAAGCTCATCGACACACGCCTCACAACGCCTTTGGACCAGTGCTGTGACTGTTAACTACAACTATAGAGCTGAAATAAAATTAAAAAATAAATATTAGATGTAAAATGGTCCCACATTGCAGAAACAGCTGTGGGTGGGGCTGTGGGCGGAGCCTGGTGTTTGACGAGTTCAGTGACAGGCAGTGAAGAGCTACAGCTCATGATAAAGCTCATCGACACGCCTCACAACGCCTTTGGACCAGTGCTGTGACTGTTAACTACAACTATAGAGCTGAAATCAAATTAAAAAATAAATATTAGATGTAAAATGAAAACTAAAACTAAAAAAAAGAATAATTAAATAAAATTAGGCAAGGCAAGTTTATTTATATAGCACATTTCATACACAATGGAAATTCAAAGTGCTTTACATAAAAGGAAAATAAAAAAGGAATTAAAATTTTTCAATGAAATTAAATTTTCAACTGAAATTAAAACAAAAAAAAAAATCTAAAATTGTGTTTGTTAATTGAAAAAGCTTAAATATTAGATATAAATAAGTTTAAGCTTAAGTACTAATATTACTAATTACTAATATGAGTTAAAATTCCTAAAACTGAAATTAAATTCAAATAAAGCTAAATAGAAAGGAACAAAAAATAAAAATGACAAAAGCACATAACAAATGGATTAAAACGAAAATTCAAATGAAAAGTATTCAAATGAAAGCTAATTCTAAAAGAACACTAATTACTAAAGAGCACTGGTTTGGTCTGACAGTTCAATAAAGCGCAGATCTGCAGGTGATTCTCGTTTCTGCCAAACAGCAGAACAAACGCCGTCGCTGTGAAGCTTCCTGGTATCAATAACGCCTCCCTTGGAAGTTATAAGGGCTACTACGCTTCAGTAATAATTAATTGTTCATGTTTAATAATTAGGTTAGTTGTCCTGTGGGTATATACGCTAATGAAATCATCACTCAGCAAACGAACCCAAAAGCATGCAGCTCGGGTTGGGCTCTGATCGCTGCGTTTCTGATCTGTTGAGTAAATCTGAGCGCCTCTTGTAATGGGGTTCTGGCCCTCGTTTCAGACCGTGTTTTACGGCCAGGTCTGCCCGCTCTGAACCGGGCCGTAAATCCAAAGCTCCAGGAGAGATGGAGGTTCTGGCTGCCAAGCATCACCTTGAGCCTGATGTCAAAAGAGCTGTCATTATCAGCTAACGGCCTGCAGGCTACAGTGATGCTGAACACCAGAGAGACTCAGTATCATAACATTCACTGTAAGACTGGACATTCACACCTCAGCTCACAAAAAATATGTTGAACTGAAAACATTATTTCTGAACGTTCAAAACGTCCATTTTTTTTCTCAGTTGTACAAACATTCCATTTGATCATTTTGCAAACGTTACTGGAATGTAACCTCTGAATGTCCTCTGAATGTTTTGAGACAAGCAGTAACATTTAAAAAAAGTTTCAGAAAAACATTCCATGAGCGACGTATAAATAACGTTTTTGTGCTAACATCATGGACATCAAGACCAGATAACTTTGAATGAACGTTCTATTTATGTTACTGGAAGAACGTTTGTTCAGAGAATTTGTTCTGAGAATGTTCCCTCCCTGCTGAAAAAAACGATAGACACCATCACAAAATGTGTAATAGTTTTACTGGTTATAATGGGCTTTTTTAGGGTACAACGGGGCTAAAGGCACACCCTGAGGAAAAATTGTGCTATTCACTGCGCCTAAAATGCATAATTGCAGAAAAAATATATACATTTCTATTGAACATTAATGGAGCAACAGATTTTGTGTGAAAATAAATCATACAAATTGTTTACTTTGTTTAAAAATCAAAGGTGGCAAGGAGGGCAAAAGGCACACAGTATTGATACAAATACTTCAGCTAAAATAATGTTTTGATTAATAATGTCTAAGTTAATACTTGCTCAAAACAATCACTTTAGCAAAGTTTGTACTATTTTCTGCTTATTTTGAAAAACAAAATAATAATTTTTTTGTTCAATAAGTATACTGTCAATAAATTATGTTAATATAAAAATATATTTTAAAATACAGAAACAAACTCATTTTAAAAAGTAAGGATTCTGAAAGCATTGAAGGAGATCCCATAATAATTGAATATAGATTTACAGTAGTAACAACAAATGATAGTTTATTATATGATATGATTAATATAATGTTTGTAAATATGATGGTTTCATTCTAAACATGGTGATTATCTCTAATATGGACACCCAACATACTATTTACCATCTGAATCTAACCATGTCATGTCAACAAATGGAAAAGTCAGCCATCTATTAATTAACATGTTAATTACTGTGCTTTTAGCCCCAAATACCATACTTTTACATATTATTTCGCTATTTAAAAACTGAAAATCATTAAGAAGGCATTTGTCTCAAAATATATGCATTAATTTTAGCAATCCTCATTTGCTACTTAAATCTACAACATTAAAAAAAAAAAAAACATCAAATATTAGATCAAGTAAGCACAGAATCAACTTTGAGCTGCTGTGTGCGATCGCGTCAAGGATCAGACAAATATACACGTGCATCTTGAAAAGCGGATGTTTTGAAAAGTGCCACACCACGTTTTTCTGCCATCTAGTGGTTTAGAGGGAAATTATATCAAAGGCGCCTTTAGCCCCGTTGTACCCTATTAGTTTTAATATAAACTGTAATGGTCCCTGTGGGTTTCTACTGGTAATTGGTCACCTTCTATTATCTTCTATCTGGCTTGTTAAAACCACTAAATCCTAATGGAGCATGTCCATGTTCTTTAGTGGCTGTAATGGTTAAAAGTTGATGGTTTGTAATGGTATTTGTAGTGAAAACCATTAGAATCATTGTTTATTTCGACCAGCTTTATCGAGTTCCTTAAATCCTTACTGCCTGCCGCTGGGGTCGTTTACGATCACTCAAATGAACGTTCATATCGGTTAAGAAGGTCATAAATCATACTGGGTAAGTTGAGTAAAGGGGAGGCACAGCAACAGTTAAACAAACTTTCATCGTGCTCTGTCGAGAAACTTCTTTATTTCAGACGAATCGATCACGATCACATGGACCGAGAAACCAAGCGTTTAACCCGAGATCTTTCTGAGAGCAGGGGAGATGCAGGATGGACAAAACAAAGAGAAAACCATGAACGAATGACACAGTGAAAGGAAAAGAGTGGAGGTCTGTAGTCTGATCGCTACCTTGATACCAATGGGGATTTGTGTAGTCAGTATAAGCAAACAGAATAGAAATAGAAAACGGAAATCCAGGGCAAACCAAAGTAGAAGACAATTAGAATGATATCTACCATATAATGCAGTTTGTTTACCATAGCGTGTCCAATGCCTGAGTGCTTTAGGAAAAAAACAAGGGAAGGGAAAGAAAATATATAGAATAATGACAAATCCTGAAGTCAATAAAGGTCTTTTGAAGAGCGGCGGTCTTAAACCGGCCTTCGCTCTCTCTTTTCCTAATGTGGTTTTTGTGCAAGAGAATCAAGATCCAAATCCAGAACTAAAGCAACAGAATCTCTCCATCGAAGGATTTGTCAAGCAAAACAAAAACATGACAACAGTATTGTTATTTTGGTTAGTACGTCAGTACGCAAGTTAATTTGGAAAACAAGGGATGGCCCGCATTCCGTGAATGACACGATGTTAGTCGCTTCAAAGGAACACAAACAGGTCAAAACCAAACACAAAATCCAAAATGAAACTGGAAGAACTTGAAGCTGTGGGGTTAGTAAGAAGACACAAGAGTTAGCGAAACCATTCTCCACATGAAGAAGGGATATATGTGGGATAGATCGGGGAGGGGCTGATTGGAGTGGGAGGGGCTAGAAGCATTCAGATTGGCTAGTCCTGTGAGTGGGCGTGGCCTTTTAGCGGGCGGGGCTCTTTACAGGCCAATTAAACCATTCTCCACATGAAGAAGGGATATATGTGGGATAGATCGGGGAGGGGCTGATTGGAGTGGGAGGGGCTAGAAGCATTCGGATTGGCTAGTCCTGTGAGTGGGCGTGGCCTTTTAACGGGCGGGGCTCTTTACAGGCCAATTGGGCCAGACTTGGGTTTCGGAGCAAAGTGAGAAATCGCTCGTCTCTGGCTGACAACTAAAAGGAGGCAAAAATACAACCGAGTTAAACAGTGAGACATCAACAACATCTTCAGGAACAAAACAGCTCATTAACAAAACAGGTTAAGAAGGAAACATGCGGTGCGCCGCCATCTCGGACCTGGAAGAAAAGACCATTGTGATTACAAAACATCATCCAGACCTCATAAAGATGCAGATTCTGATCCAGACCCAAGCCTCCGCACTAGGGTGTGTATGACCTCTGACCTCTGACCTCAGGCGCTGTGACCCAGAGGTTTCTGCTCGGAGGGAATACATTAAATCAGTTCTGAGTAGCAGTTAGCGGCGGTCTAGAGGAGGATTTACAGAGACGCTTCCCTGAGCGAAACCCTGCTGAGACCGAAGACACAAGACTGATATCTGATGTCCCATGCAATGTTTAGAGCTCAGCGCTGAGATCCAGAAGATGAAGTGATGTGTGTGATCACATTAAAAGTCAGACTTTTGCAGCTTGAAACAAATTGCAGAATGGTGCAAAACACTCTTCATTTGATCAAATAAATAATAAATACACACTAGATACACTACCGGGTTCAGTATTTTTTTAGTTTTATTTTTTTATTAATAATCAAAGTGACAGTAAAGACATTTATAATGTAACAAATTATTTCTATTTTAAATAAATGCTGTTCTTTTGAATTTTCTATTCATCTGTGAATCTTGAAAAATAATAAAACGCATCACTATTTCCGCAAACAGAAAATTGACATCCGATTAGATTAGACAGTTTTAACATGAACAAAGTAATAAACTTAATTTAACATTTGTCATGCATAAATGAAAAGGTCAAATTTCTGCACTCAAAAAACAAAAATGGCATAGAGTCTAAAACATATTTTTCGAAATTGTAAAACAAAGGCTCTTAGAGTATATTTTACAAGGATATGCTATTTCAGTTTTTCTACCTTCAGAATTTCACATTTATTTCAATGTATTAAAACTGCCATTTATTTGTAGGTGAAATTTGTGAAAATTGTTAATGTTGTTTATTATTAACTAATTGCATTTATTTAATTTTATTTAAAGGGGTCATATGATGCGATTTCAATTGCTTTCAAACACATTTCATTACACCAAATACACAACATAATGTTCTTTTTAGCAACGTCATATGACCCCTTTAAATAATAATATTTTCGAAATGCATTGCGTAAATCTGTTCATTATGAAAACAATTAAATCCATTCAGTTAAAAAGTATGAACATGGTTAATATAAGGCTAGCTGTAGAACAGGGTTTTATCTTTTCCATTTTTATTTTTATTTTAGTTAAAGTTATAGTAATTTTGCTGTCAGTTTTTTATATGTCTATATAGTTTGTATTCATTTTTATTTCAATTTTAGTTATTGTTGCACAACAAGTTAAATTGAGAAATGTTCCTTTGGCAGATAGCTGAAATAAAGTAATTTAATTTTGTGCT
>NW_015558589.1:284622-292294 GCF_001515605.1 Sinocyclocheilus anshuiensis | reverse complement strand
CACACACACACACACACACACACACACACACACACACACACACTTTTGTTTTTATCATGGTGGGTATTTCTATATGCTGACTTCTATATGCTTTTACACTGAGCTGATGATATTTGCTATCCCAAAATTCCTTGCACAAATCCTGTGCAGCTTTACTTTCTCATTAAGACATCTAGAATTAAACGCAACTCTCAAACACTCAGTCATTAATCTGCATCTTCATGTATGAATGTATTCTCTGGTGTCTGATGGTGCGTTCAGCTCAAATCCTCCATTAAATCCCCTGGAAAAGCAGCCCGAGGAGGTCCGCTGGTCTCGGTTTGTTGGTTTTGAAGGAGTTTTGGGTAGCTAAACCAGCATAAACCAACAAAGCTGGTTAAGCTGTTTTTATAAGAGTGATTCTGAACCCAAGCCTCCCTCGTTTGTTCTCTGAGGAGAATAAAGACTCGGGTGTGTAATTGAATTCAGTGGCGGACAAAAGATTTTCCCTTTTGTTTCCTCTCTGGATTCACACTATCAGCCAATAGCAATAGGCATTATTACAGCGGACACGCCCTCGTGCCACAGCAGCCAATTACAATCGCTCTTATTACGGGTGACAAGACATTCGTTCCAATTACAATTACCAGAGCAGAGACAGAACGAGCGAGGAACGTAAGTGAAATCGATCGCATCTCCACGTCGCTATCTGCAACTGCCAATTACAGGAGCTGTATTGAACCATTCTTCACTTTTATTCAATCTGTGTGTGTGTGTAAGAAACCAAGAGCGTAAGGGTGTTTCTTCAGCTATACACACATTTATGTCCCAGCAATTGATTTCAATTAATTTCATATGAACATCAATCTAAAAATGTTTTTCCTTCATCTTTTGACTAATTTTATTGTTTTAATTACTCCAAACACATATTTTAATCTTAAACTAAAAAAAAAAAAATCCATCATTAAGATATCAACTATTAAAACAATTATGCATTTTATTTAAACTAGGATCAACCACTTCTATAATTATTGAATAAAAAATAATGTTTTTTATTTTTTATTTACATAGCACCAATAAAACAACTAAAACTGACCAAAGTGCTTTAAAAAAGTTTAAAAAAGACCCTCCAACATAACACACCATGTCACAGCATAGAAAACAACCATTCTAATTAAATTATAGACAATACATCTTTACATCAGTTATAAAACTAGCATAAGTTTCATCTGACCTATTAAAGATTTATTTTTCTAAAGCTAGTTTAAGAGAGGCATCAGTGAAGGGATCGAGATAAAAATCAAGGTAAATATCACTATTTTTATTGTGCACTATTTCCAATCCAGCTGTAATTTGGTGCAAGTATGCAGAAAATGTGAAAATATGATTTTAAGGTTGTATTTAGGACACACCAATTGCTAACTGGAAGACATGCAGTTTACAAGGACAAAAGTGGGCATAGCTGAAGGATCGCCTATATATGTACAGTATGTGAAGCTCGTTTGTGTTTCCGTCCATGAACATTCATTATGTGCATGCGAATGAAGCGTCCCGCTGAGTCATGAGAGTCGGGACTGTGTTCGCTCCATAAGTTTGCGCTCGTAATGAAGCTCCTTTAATAAATGATGCCATTGTGTTGCATGCGGTTCACGAGTGCTGGGGTAAGCGTTCTGTGAGTGTTTCTCCATATCGCGTTCAGTGTCGTGTGCTGTTATTTGTTCTGTTAATACACGTTTCTGTTCTTTTTTTTTGTAAAGTCAATCAGGTCCGATCATAAAATCCTTGATTTCAGCCTGTAGAACCAGACCGGCGCTCTCATCCCCTAAGGACTGCCGACTTCATTAGGTTGGAGTCAATTTCAGACGGACAACTCTTCTCTGAACAGAACATTAAGTTAAGGTGCACATAATGAAGTCCTGAAGCAGGAGGCATGGGTCTGTATCAGTCTGGATCAGGTCTAACAAGAAAACACACACCGCTGCTCCCAGACCTGTCAGGAATAACACTGCAGTCATTGGGAAGCACTGTGGATCGCAGGCGACGGTTTACACAATGTTTCCAGCCAGTGATGTGCGATCAAGCCCTTTCCACAGTGATTCCCGACGTCCAGCACATCTGTTAGTGATCAATATCCACTCTTTAAAGAAGCGAGCGCTCAGTCTTACCTGTCGCAGGTTTCGCGTGACTTTAACATCGTGCCAAGTGTTGTCGTTAAACTTCCCGTTCACCGGTTCCACGAGCGCCTCGAAGGCGCCGGAGCCCAGGTTGATGACGAGCCAGACGGCGCCGCTCTTCAGCGACAGGTTGACGTAGTCTGCAGATTTCCCGGTGTGAAGCATCAGACCGTTGCGCTGGAGCGTTCGGAAGGACAGCGTGATCTCATCCGTGCTGCTCTGGATGGGAGTCATGGACAGATCGTAGCAGAAGAACTCGGTTCCCTTGAAGGTGGCCACTGATTCCTCTTTTCCTGCAGAGATGGAGAAAGAACATGAGCATTTTCACCAAATTTGACCCTGGACCACAAAACCAGTCATAAGGGTCCATTTTTTGACCCTTTGACCCATAGGTGCCGATCTCGAGCCCCTGAGCACCCACGGAAAAACACAAGATAGTCTCCGTTAATTTTAACCAAAAAGCAATGGATTGCAGCTTGTACGACTTTATTCTCATTTTCATAGTTCAGTTGAGGCAGTTTTTGGCATTATTGAATGGCAAATGTCAAGAGTGCATTACTGTAATACGAGAGGGCGCCAGCACGAATCTCTCGGCTTGCTCTCCCATACAGAGATCATGGCTCTGCGCTCCCTCAGATATGACATGTGCGCCCTCAAACCCTGTCCTGTGTACGTGTGAATAAGTGCTTATTGTAAACAGGTATTTATTAAATCATTTTATTTAGTGAAACGCAACCCTCATAGAAAGAATGTGTGTATTATTTGGTTACTAAATAATGTATTTGCAGCCCATGCGTTTCACTTCACAAGATACATTTTGTGTAGTAAATTCATCAAATGCACCATCCAACGGAGTATACTCCATATACTCCAAAAATAAAAACGAATACCCAGTATAATTAATTACGGAGTAATGAAAATGAAATATTTGAAAATATTAAATTTGTTGTGTATGTGTATGATAACTTAGCCCAGTTATTATTTAGTCGTGGAAACAGTGGTGAAAATGTGTTTTATATATATATAAAAAAAACTGCACTTAAGGGAGGTGGGGTTTAAGCACCCACCGACAGAAACATAAATCGGCGCCTATGCTTTGACCCATCTGAAAGCTGAATACATAAGTGTTCCATTGATGTATGGTTTGTTAGGATCGGACAATATTTGGCTGAGACACAACTATTTGAAAATCTGGAATCTGAGGGTGCAAAAAAATCTAAATATTGAGAAAATCATCTTTAAAGTTGTTCAAATGAAGTTCTTAGCCATGCATATTACTAGTCAAAAATTAAGTTTTTTTATATTTACGGTAGGAGATTTACTAAATATCTTCATGGAACATGATCTTTACTTAATATCCTAATGATTTTTGGCATAAAAGAAAATGTATAATTTTTACCCATACAATGTATTGTTGGCTATTGCTACAAATATACCCCAGCGACTTAAGACTGGGTCACAAATGATGGCACATCAACACTCTCTCTCCCTACACACTGTACAGTGGCGTTACTGTGCGCTGCATCGCACCGGAAAAATCCTGCTATGCAAACGTTGGCGTGTTTGTTTGTTCACAGCAGAATGTGTTTAAATAAACTTTACTTATTCTAAGAGGGTTTGTGTCAAGTAAATGAAAGCACTTAAACTCCCACATTGCTTTGTGGATTCAATACAATTCATATTCACGGTCACACTTTATATTAGGTGGCCTTAACTGTATGTACTTACATCAAAAAATATGTACTTACTGTGTTCATATTGTATTGCAAAACACTTTTGCTGCTATTGAGGTGGGATACGGGTGAGGTTAGGGACAGGTTTGGTGGAATGGGTAGGTTTAAGGGTGGGTTAAAGTGTAAGAGATGGGTCAACAGTGTAACTATAAATGTAATTACAGAAATTAATTACAGATGTACTTACATGCAGGTATTTTTTTACATGTACACAATAAGTGCACTCAGGGATTGAAATTAACTGTTTTAGTCTCCAGCCAATTTGGCTACTAAATGTTTAAGTTACCAGCCATTCATAACTTCTACTAGCCAACATTTTAAAAGAAAAGACAGAAATAAACCAACAGCTTGAGGCTGTCTACACTGGAAGTGACAAAGCGACTGTTGCAATCATTTTGTGTCAGTACTATGGGTGTGCGATATTGACAAAAAATAATATCTCAATATTTTCTGGGATTTTATCGATAACGATAATTAGACGATATTTTGCTGAGTGTGTTATTGTGCTGGTACCTTAAGGACTACCGTGGACAGCTGACTGCTAAAGGTTTTGATATTCTTCATATTCTGTGTGGTCAGTTCACAGCAGTGATAGAAATTAATCTTTTCCAATAAGTTTAAATTGATTTTTACCTTTTATGCGCATTTTTTACCTTTATAAAGCCATTTTTACTAAAAGTGTGCATCATCTTTTGAATCAAATTCTTACATTTAATCAGTCAATTATAATAATAATACATTTAGGCTGTTACTGAACAAATTAAATCAGTATCAATAAAATTCATCTTTGCAGAAGTTTCATGAAGTAGCATTTAGATGTATTTACACATGTTAATGCAGCTCAGACGGACATGGAATGCTTTAACCTGCAGTTACACATGCATAAATAATGTTTTGATATTTTAAACATGAAATGTTGAATACTGACATTTTTAATTATTTTAAAAATGAAAAGATACTCTAAATGTAAAATTAAACCAATTAAAACTGCCAGCAGGTGGCAGCAAGTCACTGTTAAGTGAGTCATTGCGATTGAACCGAATCATTTAAACAGGTGATTCATTCAGGAATGAGACGCAAAACAGTGCTGTGGCTGTGTTTGGAATGTTTTTTGTTGGCGAAATATTGCAGAAATAGCGCAAAAACAGCCAATATGGTGTCTAAAACGTAAGTCTCTTGATATTAACTTATTGTTTATTTAACTGTTTTATAAAATCAATATCACATTTGTAACCATGCTGATTTTTTCACTCTTCGTGTGATATTGATTAACTATATGAATTGATATAAATATATACATTTTCTGCCCACTTATCTTGAATTATGAGATCATTCTTATAATGCATATTAATAGACTGAATCATGCAGTGAAAGAACGCACTCTAAATGCGCACGTGCACTAAAGCCTGTGTTGGTCTAACCAGACTTCATCTCGTCGCATATACGTGCCTCTTTAGATGTGTTGTGTTTGGTTCTTGCAATATATTCAATAATGTCATGATGTCTCACGAGTTCAGTATTGGAGCTAAACCTGCCCAGATTTGGCCTGCATGAACTTCCCCAATAAATTAATGAGTGAACATAACTTACGTAAAGTAACCCGCCAAATTGGCTAGTGATTTGACAGCGTTACCCGCCACAGCTGATTTCACCCGCATTTGGCGGGTTGGCGGGTGTTAATTTCAAACCCTGAGTGCACTGTACCAAATTATCAATTGAAATGTAAGTGCATAGTAGTTAAGGCCACCTAATATAAAGTGGGACCATATTCACAATTTAGCTAGATTTTTTATTGGTTTTGCAGTAATTTGTTCTAACCGTGCTGAATACTTGCGAGAGTAAGGCTCAGAGCAAAACCGCACCAACCACAGACGCTCTCTAGGGAGACGCGCTCTTCTCCAGAATAAACGGGTTTTCTTAAGTTTCCGCTGCTGTATTTTTCATGACTCGACAACATTTCAGGACACGTCATGTTTGGCTTCAGAAAGATGGGAATCCCGTATTCATGAGTGCTTTCTGCAAATCTAGCAATCCTCAGGAGAAGAGCAGATGAACCGAAGTCTGCAGCAGAAAGATCTGAGAAACAGCATGTACCTTTATTCATTTCCAGAAGCTTTCATCTGGAGTGACTTACATTACACTTTCCCACAGGTTCGTTCCTCCCGGAGAAACCCGGGGTCAGGCGCTGCACTCAAGGGCACAAAACAGTGTTTCAGAAGAATTTAAAGAGTTCAAACCTACAACCTTTTGGAAATCAGCCCAGATCTTTAACCACTAAACCACAGCAGCGCATTAATGTTTTAATGTTTGGCTTAATTCAGGTTCAGCTCTTCTGAGGCTTCGTAAAAGCTTACTGGATTGTCTTCTGAGAATCGTGCAAATATTTTAATGCTTCAGTGATTTGTTTTAGTTTTCTTAAATAATTTGCCCAGGAGTGTTTCCTTGAGATGTAGAGCACATCTAAACCACACACACACACACACACACACACACACACACACACACTCTCACACACAGACACAGACACACACACACACACACAGATATGTCTATCAGGATGATTAATCACAGTCCCTCTCACACACACACACACACACACACACACACACACACACACATATGAATAATACCAATTAAACTGGGAACAGCACGTATACTGCACATATAAAAACAGCAATTACAGAGTCTGTGGCTTTATGTATGTTGTTTGTTTAGCACTATTTGTTTTTCCTGGCCGCAGCTAAAATACAGACACTTGGTAAAAAATAAATGTACAATTATTTGTCATGTCAGTAAAGCACATTCAGACTGAAATTCAACGTGCATGTAAACATCAGTGTTTGTGAGAAATAAGGAATTTTGCCAAATGTTTTGATGATAACTCATCCAAAATGTTAATTGAAAATGTAAATTCAGGAAGTGTAAATGAAAACTCAGCAGTATATGGAGTATATTCACTGTATATACTGTATATATATAACACAGACTGATCCCGTCACTAGCGCTCCTCTGCTAAAGCCTCCTGTCTGTCTGTCGCTCTGAAGCTCTGCCTGTGTGTCCTACAGCTTCGACCTCCGCTAGTCTTCCTCTTAACAGCCCACAGATGACCTTCATTCTGCTGCAGACACACATGGTTGGAATTCTCATTCAGAACTAATCTGAAAACCAGAACCTTCTTTCTGTATTTTCCGTCTCTCTGCCTTCAGATGCAGCTGAAATCAGCTAAAACAATCTGTAATTCCACTGGTGCTGCTTCACTTCTAACACGACAAACACAAACCATCGACAGTCACAACAGCTCCAAACTAAAACCTCCGTATGTCCTTTATAATCACTGGAACACAGTCTGGCAAGGCGAGTTTATTTATATAGCACATTTCATACACAATGGTAATTCAAAGTGCTTTACATAAAAGGAAGTAAAATAATCATAAAAAATAATCACAACAATAAAACAAGGAATTTTAAAACTTTGAAAATGATTTAAAAATTGATTTAAAATGAATTTAAAACAGTTAAAAATAGGAAATGATTATAAAATACAGTGCAATCAGTTGGGATGTGGCACAGTGCTCAGTGACTAATGTTTTAGCACATCTGATCTCTTCTGGAAGCTGATTCCAACTGCGGGCGGCATAATAACTAAAAGCAGTGAACACAGCAGTGAGATTATCTCAAACTGCAGCGCAGACGCTACAGAAGTCAAATCTGAATCTCTGATTCACACACACACACACACACACACACACTCACACTCACACACACACACACACACACACACACACA
>NW_015558589.1:283555-284537 GCF_001515605.1 Sinocyclocheilus anshuiensis | reverse complement strand
ACGCAAAAACACACACACACACACACACACACACACTCACTCTCACACACACACACACACACACACACCTGAGAGACACGCTGATGCATTTGAATGACAAAGAGTTTCTTTCTTTAAGAAGGAGAGAGTGAAAACTGCTGCTGACAGCTTGATTGATCAGTGTTTCAGCGTTTAGAGAAAACTCATAAAATGCTCCATATCTCTCTTTCATTCTCTCTTTCAGTGCAAGACGAATCATCTCTTTTTCAACTCATCTCTCTTTCTGTTGTGCCTCTGAAAACGACAATCTTCTATAACTTTATCTCTGTTGCACATATATATATATGTGTCCTCTATTTGTGTACATACATACAAGCACACAGTACATCTGTTTTGCTCAAATAAAACAATGTGTGTTTATATATACGGCTGCCAATTATTATGGGGAAAAATGCATTAGAACGATTAACACCCCGTCCAGACCTGTCCGTCATCTTACACTGATGCAGTAGCTGATGAACATGATACAGCCTATTAGTTATATGAGCCTAAAATTCAAGATATGAGAGCACACACACACTCACACACACACACATCACACCAGCAAAAGTGCAGTTTCTCCCAATATCTGCACCACTGAAAATGTGATATTGATTTATACAACAGCTTAATAAACAAGAAGTGAAGAACGTGTTACATTTTAGACACATACTGTCAGTATTGTCAGTTTGCTCAGTTTCACCAATGAAAAGAGTACGCTTCCAAAACTGTATAAACAGTCAGGTGTCTGTAATCTGCTACATTCTTTTCTGTGCACTAATTTTTGCACAGTTCTTGTAATGTTCCTCAGCACTTAAAGGGGTCATATGATGCTGCTAAAAAGAACATTATTTTGTGTATTTGGTGTAATGAAATGTGTTTATGCGGTTTAAGGTTCAAAAAACATTATTTTCCACATACTGTACATTATTGTTTCTCCTCTATGCCCCGCCTTTCTGAAACA
>NW_015558589.1:280055-282607 GCF_001515605.1 Sinocyclocheilus anshuiensis | reverse complement strand
TGGGGGCGTGTTAGAACGAGCCGTTTTAGGTAGGCGTGGCTGACTCTTAACTTTTATAAAGAATATCTCTTTGGATTTGAGACTTTAGTCTTTGCAACTTTACAGATCTTCTTTATGCACCAAGAGCTTGTAACACTCCAAAGAGAAAGGAACAATTGAAATCGCATCATATGACCCCTTTAAGGCAAAATCTGAATATGTGGTCACACAAGCATGATGAACACAGATCAGCTAAACATGCTCGAGCTAAGACACATCACGACCTTCTGACACCGAGATCATATTCCTAATGCATCTCTGTGTTCTAAACATCCAGAAAACAAGATCATTTCCTCCGGAGAAACAAGACTGTACGAGATAATGAGTCATGAGCTGAATTTAGATCATTAGTCTCAATCTATTGGTGAAGAGTGTGTAAATCTAACATTTAGAAATGGAATAATTTACTGATGTGAAGCAAAGCTGCACAAAATAATAAGCCTTTTTTGTTCAGTATGTTGAATATGTCTAGTGGCGAATATTTCTTTCTTGTTTCAAGTGTAAATCTAACAAAATAAAAAAATTAAAAAAAATTTAAAAAACTCTATTATTAAACTACGAATGGGGTAAAAACTGAATGAAAAACTTATTTCAAGGTGTATTCTCTAGAAGCAGGTCTCATGTGATGGTTTACTGCTGCTTAAGCACTGTATGTTGTTTTTAAGACGTTTTTACTGGAATAAAAGCCAAAGACCCTGATGAAGACATATCATGGGCTCCTCTCTTTCTGTCTCATCTCTCGGTGGTTTTGAACACGTGTGTGTGTGTGTGTGTGTGTGCATGTGTGTTTTGGTTCATGCGGCCTCTCGCTGGGGGTCAAGCTCTTCACATGTGCCGTTCTCTCTCTGAGGGAAGGTTTAATTGCTTGTTGCTGCGGTAACGCTGTGTTCTGCTCAGCCTCCTCGTGTCACAAATGCACCTGCTTCATTTTCTCTTTTCTTAATTTCTCCATTCCCACGTTTCATCTTTCGTTCCCTCTGTGCATGTTTGTATCTTTGTCTTTCATTTTAATGAGATGAGCTCATTAAAATGTCATCAGTGTCATATGTCTTTCAGAATACATCATGTAACACGTTTGTCTCGGTGTCAGTGATGTGTGTGTGTGAGTGTGTGAGTGAGAGAGTGAGAGAGTGTGTGAGTGTGTGAGTGTGAGTGTGAGTGTGTGTGTGTGTGTGTGTGTGTGTGTGTGTGAGAGAGGGAGAGAGAGTGTGTGAAAGTGTGTGTGTGTGTGTGTGTATAAGTAAAGCAAGTAAAGGTTATTTATATAGCACCTTTCACAGACAAAGAGTTACAAAGTGCTTTACAATGATATCAGTAAAACAAGTCAAACATACATGCAATCAAATATACAATAAAACATAAAATCAAAACAAATTAGATACCAAATATCGCAGAAATTTTATAGCAGCCTAACTATACTGTTAATTAAAAGCTTGTCCAAAGAGGTGTGTCTTTAGGTGTCTTTTAAAAGACTCTACAGAACCCAAAGTTCTCAGTGTTAGAGGGATAGAGCTCCAGAGCCTCAGAGCCACAGCACAGAAAGCACGATCACCTTTTGTTTTAAGACGTGCTCTAGGAAAATTTAAAAGGACCAGGTCAGAAGACCTTAAGGACCGACCAGGAGAGTGTGCAAGTAATAAATCCTGAATATAGGAGTGTGCCTGACCATGCAAGGCTCTTTAAGTAATAACTAAAATTTTAAACTGCACTCTAAAAGCAATAGGAAGCCAATGAAGGTCCTTAAGTACAGGAGTAATGTGGAACCTTTTGCTGGAACTAGTCAAAAGCCTTGCAGCTGCATTCTGTACAACTTGTAGCCGATCCATAGAAGATTTGTTCAAACAAGTATACAGAACATTGCAATAATCCAATCGTGATTACATAAAGGTGTTCCTGCCCAGACTACAAGCTAGCCTGGACACATTTCATGATGGTTGGGACAACCACCCAATTAAATTGGGGTCTAAAAGCAATAGGAAGCCAATGAAGGTCCTTAAGTACAGGAGTAATGTGGGACCTCTTGCTGGAACTAGTCAAAAGCCTTGCAGCTGCATTCTGTACAACTTGTAGCCGTTCCATAGAAGATTTGTTCAAACAAGTATACAGAACATTGCAATAATCCAATCGTGATGAGATAAAGGCATGAACAAGCATCTCCATCTCTTTTTTTGAGACCAAAGATCTAATCTGAGCAATGTTCCTGAGATGGAAAAAAACATGAACGAACTACAGACCTTACATGACTGTTAAAACATATAGCTCAGTCAAACATGACACACAGGTTTCTTATGTCACTGCGGTCAGAGAATGCTAAACCCCCCATAGCCTGCTTAATCTTAGGTGTAATATTGTCAGGAGCAAAGATCATCCTCTCAGATTTATCGTTATTAAATTGTAGAAAATTGTCCATCCACTTGTTAATGGAGACTAGACAGTTCTGCAGAACAGACAGTTTATCTAGACCAGTGTTTCCCAACCTTTTTTTAGTCGCGGCACCCTTTGGAAATTTTAAC
>NW_015558589.1:278081-278184 GCF_001515605.1 Sinocyclocheilus anshuiensis | reverse complement strand
GGTGCAGTAGCACGAGATAGCTACTTTGAATTGTTTGAATTGAATAAAAAATGACAAGTAAGCAGTCAGTAATAAAATAAGAACAAATAAAGATGATAGCACA
>NW_015558589.1:269250-278063 GCF_001515605.1 Sinocyclocheilus anshuiensis | reverse complement strand
TTATCCAAATAATGTTTAGTCCTAGAAAGCTAATCAGAACACGTGAGCATAACATAGCGGTTAGCAGATCAATGAATGAGAGGGCAGCGTTACCAGAGTTGCCCATAGGCTATACCACACCATGTTACAACACAGTAAGGCTATTGCAGACAGAAACAATACTGTACTACATCGATGTTTCCTGTCGGCTAAATTTTTGAGTGGACTTTGCTGTTCCGATTCGCATGAACGGTATACGAGTGGAGCGACTGAGCGGAGCACACACACACATAGAGCGGGATAATACACAGAGCGTCACACCACGTGAAAGTGAAACCTGAGCGGTGAACTAATTTTCGGCAGACGACATTTCGGTGCATCTCTAATTATTGGCGACATCAGAAATGTATATTATATAATAGATGCTTTTTTGAACATTTTAGCAATTTAAAAATATTAAAAATATATTTTTTTACACGGCACCCCTGCTCTCGACAGACGGCACCCCAGGGTGCCGCGGCACCCCGGTTGGGAAACACTGATCTAGACTATCAGGACTAAACTAAATATATAACTAAATGGCATCGGCATAGCAATGATAAGATATTATTTTAAAACTGTTAATAATCTTGCTAAGAGGAAGCATATACAGGGTAAACAACAGAGGGCCGAGCACAGAGCCTTGTGGCACACCACAGGACAAAGGAACAGAATCGGACATATAAGATCCTATAGACACAGAAAAACTCCTGTCATAAAGATAGGAGGATAACCAATCCAAAGCCGACCCAGAAATGCCCACTAGGGAATACAATCTATTAATCAAAGTGCAGTGATCAACAGTGTCAAATGCTGCACTGAGATCTAACAGAACCAACACGTAACAATCACCTGCATCAGCAGCCATCAAAATGTAATTTGAGACCCTAAGTAAGGCAGTTTCAGTAGAATGGATTTTACGAAAGCCAGATTGATATTAATCATAAATATTGTGGGCCTCCAAAACAGTATTTAACTGCATTGCAACAACCTTTTCCTATATTTTAGAAATCAAAGGCAACTTAGAAAAGTTGTTCAAAGATGTTGTATCAAGATTACTCTTTTTCAAGAGAGGCTGAACAACAGCATGTTTAAAACACCTAGGGACCTGGCCCAACTTTAGAGAAAGGTTTATAATTGAAACCAAACACGGGCCAATAGATGTAATGGATTTCATAACCAGAGATGTAGGCAAAATATCCACAGGGCTTAGGTTCCATCATACTCACTAGCTTAATGATATCATTTAGGGAAATTGGGCAAAAGGAGTCCAACATTGAAAATCTTTGTGAGGTAACTATAAGAGGACTTGGTGATGGTACAATGCTAGCCCTAACAGCCATAACCTTGCCCACAAAATGAGATAAAAAATGGTTACAGTCATCATTAGAAAACACAGGAACAGGTAATGTAACAGGAGAAACAATGCTGTTAATAGTCTCAAACAGAGTTTTAGGATTCCTTTTGCAGGCAGATATCAACTTCTTAAAATAAGATGCTCTAGCATCCTTAATCATCTCATTCAAATCTGACAGGAGCTCTTTAAGATGCAGGCGGTGGACTTGGAGCTGAGTAGCTTTCCACAAACACTCAGTCTTCCGACAAATACGCCTGAAACTGCGGATGGCATCATTTATCCACAGAGATGTATTGACAACGGGGATTTGCCTAGTCTTAAGAGGAGTCACTCTATTCAGTAGCAAAGTACAATGATCATTAAACGACTGTACAATATTGTCAATGTCATTTGAAATAAGAACCGAGCTTGAGTCAAAAGCGGTTGAGAAATTCTCAACAGCAAATTGGCTGATCATGCGAGAGCAGGGCACCCGCTTAACTGGCAGTGGATCCTCATTACAAGCAAGATCAAATAAAACACATTTGTGATCGCTAACATATACATCTTCAATGAAAACAGCGCCAATGTTTAAACCATGAGAGAAAACCAAATCGAGCGTATGCCCCTTGTTGACATGTTGAATAAAATTAAAAGATTCCATTATGTTTAAAAATTCAGAAGCAGTATTGCAGGCAACATCATCCACGTGACGTGATTAAAATCACCAACAATAATCACTCTGTTCAACTTAATAATGGATGATAGAAAGTCAGTAAAATCCCTTAGAAATGGGGCCACTGGACCAGGCGGCCGATAAAGTAAAATATAATAAAAAGAGTGTGATCGACCAACCTTAGTCATCTGTAGTTCAAATGAAGAGTACATATCAGCGCTCACTGACTGGCAAATAAAATTATTTTTAAAAACCACAGCAAGTCCTCCACCGCGGCCCACGAGCCTTGACGTACTGATAAATGAACAATCCACAGGACAGAGCTCAATCAAATGGCAGTACTCCATACTTCATTGCCATGTCTCCGTCAGCAACAAAAAGTCCAGGTTTTTAGAAGTAAATAATTCACTGAGCAGAAATGACTTGTTTGTGATTGAACGGGCATTTATCAAGGCCATCTTGAGCGGTGCAAATCCAACACCTGAAGCAGAGGCGGAGGCTCGCGGCAGCGACCTCAGGTGCTCAGCGCACACTCTGCGACCAGTGGCAAAGTTTCTCCGGGGGAGCGGAACCAAAGCCCTGGAGACATCCGGAAAAACGGAGCGAAGACACGATGGTCTGGAACCAACATAACAATGCCCCAACTTTAGGAGTCTCTTAGAAAGCACCTGCCTCCCTGCCCTTTTCCCTCTCCTTCTCTGCCGCTTCTTTGTGCGTCCCATTAGGCCTTCTCCATCTCGCATACAGGCAGCAGGTGCAGACGGACATATGTACAGGGCTGAAAATGCACCCGAGCCGCTCCAGGTACAAATGCCACCGCACTCGTCCATAGAGGATCGGATCAACAGCATCTTTTGGCGATCGTACACCCATGCAGTAGACACAACATTTGTGGAAAAACTTAACAGTATAGCACAAAAAACAAATAAAACACACATAAATCACATGCTCACCTGCAGTCAATTACACACACTATTTAACACACACTTAGATCCCTTTCTGGTCGCCGAGTATTGTCTGCGTAAAGTGCTATCTCCTAGTGATAGCACTTTACGGAGCCAGTTTATTGTCAGAGTTTTGTCTAGTTCCTAGTTCCTTGCTTTAGTCCAGTCTAGTTACTTCTAGTTTGTTCTGATTGTCTGTTTCCTGATAGCCTGCCCAGCCTGGATTTCTCTCTCATCTCGTCGTTTGGACTCTGTTTGTACCGTGCCTGGATTATCGTCTGTCTGTGGATTATTCGCTTGCCTCTTCCCTTGGATTACGTTCGCCATCGATTGACCCTCGCCTGTTTACTTGAGTACTCTTCTGTCTTGCCCTCTATATATCTGTTTGCCATTTGTCCGACCCCTGCTCTGTGTTGACCAAGTTTAATAATAAAGCTTTGCAAATGGATCCGCACGCTTCTCGCTTCAGTTATTCCATAACAGTACCATTCATTAATAGGTTTATCAGACATATTACCTGGTCTAGCGTTATGAATAATTTCATTATCAAAGCTGCGTTTATTCCAGGCCTTCTTAATGATAAAGCTGACGCTTTCCCCCGTTTTAAATTTCAGGAATTCCGCGCTCTTTGCCCCAATGCGCTTCCATCCAGCCTGGCCTGCCCTCCTTTTCATCTTGCGGTCCTAGATTAAATAAACTTTCCTCCTATATGGATTTGGCTTTTAAAAATATTAGGCCTGGGACACACTAGACGATTTTCAAATCTTAAACGATTTTAAAACCATGGGAAACCACAGACATGAAGACAGTTCAACCGATTTTTAGCCTTATAATCCTCTGAACGCACACACTAGATGATTCGACCCGACCCCGCGACCACACACTTGTTGATTGTAGGAACAATTTCACAGTGACACGTGATCTCACGGACACTCACAAGATCAAATGTGACTAGAGAAAAAAACAAATAGAGGACTATCAACGTTGTCAGCTGGCTCTCCTGGCGAGTGTAAACAAATAAAAAAGAATATGGGTGATGTTCTCTGCTTTCATGGCATGTTTATGGCGACAAGCCGCGAATCGGGCCACACCTCCCGATCGTTAGGGGGTGCAAATCGGGCTTAAAATTGGCCTTAAAATCATCTAGTGTGCGGCCAGCCTTAGGTTGGGAATGGCTAAATCTACCCTAAAAGCCTACGATTCAGCTTGGTCTTACTTCACTCTTTTCTGTGCTGCTTATACCTTTTCTCTTTGTCCAATAAATATAGATGTTGTCTGCACATACATAGTACACGTTTTGAATCTCGCAAGCGCTATCCTTTATCTATTAAAGCTTCTCTAGCAGGTATTCAGTTTCACCTACATTGTAGGGACCCAAATATGCCCAGTCTTTTAAACCATTCCTCCATTCGTCTCCTCCTTCAAGGTATTCTTAAAACCTCACCAGATTCTAAAGATAAACACCTTCCTCTCACTCTGCCTCTTTTACATAAACTATTACATCATCTAAGACTTGGGGTTTTTGGCTCTTATACTGATCTGCCATTAGAAACTGCCTTCCTCACTACCTTTTATGGATTTCTGAAATGCGGGGAATTCACTTGTAATACACTTTCGTTTAATCCAGCCAGCGATCTCACTATATCTGATATCACTATGGACTATACATATTTTACTTTAAACCTTACGCATTCTAAGACTGACCAATTTCATTGAGGAACTCCAATCATTATATCTAGTATTAATTCTGTTTTCTACCCTTTTTCATCCATGTTTAATTTCCTGAAATCCTGCTGTCATGCCACTCCTGACGATCCCCTATTCCTCACTGCTGACGGCCTTCCTATGACGAGATGCTGGTTCATAAAAAAACTGAAACTGCTGTGCCAACTCTGCGGTCTCAACCCTGAAGGAACCCTACACGCCTCACTCCTTCAGGATTGGTGCAGCTACTACTGCAGCTCCGAAAGTGCCTTCTGCTACTCTGAAGAAAATAGGCCGGTGGTCCTCACCAGCCTACAAACGTTATATTAGACCTAACTCTAAAGACGTTCTAAATGCCCAAAAACTGATGAGCTCTTGAATTTCTAATCTACTGCAGGTGCTGTGTTTTGACTGAGGAGGGGGTTTTCTTCTTTACCATGCATTGTCAGTGTCAACAACTATCGTGGTCCATTAAACAATTATTGCATCGAAACTCGTGTTCTTAAGCTTGCGCTATACGTCCGCTTCTTAGATTAAGCCGGTCGGCAGGGTAGCCAAGGCTAACATTTTCAGGTCTTTCAGAGTAAGCCGGTCGGAATGGTAGCCAAGGCACACATTTTGGTAGGTCAATAGATTAAGCCATATGGCATGGTAGCCCGGCACACATAATTATTGGTCACTAGAGTAAGCTGGTCGGTCGGCACGGTAGCCGGGGCACACATAGCTAGTACACTCGGCTACCATAGCTCTACGGAGCAGCAAAGAAACTATACACATGTTTTGATGGCAGATCCGCAATTAAGGTCTAAGGACTGCGTCAGTCGCAGCCTATCTGCTATGTTGGGGGGAGTCTTGTGCTGCCTGGTATCAGCTTAAGTTTCCTTCTCTCTGTTTACTGTGGATATTGTGACAAAATTAATTTTGTAGGGTGCCACAAGTTTGTTAAATTTTCCAAAGGGTGCCGCGACTAAAAAAAGGTTGGGAAACACTGGTCTAGCAGAGCAGTTGTGTTCTGCCTGCAGTCACAGCAGCAGCAGCATAGCAGATCTAGTCTACCGAAACCAAACTTAATTACATGTACATTCATATTCTAATAAATGCTTTTATCTCCGAGAGCTGTCATGACTGAAAAGAGGTAATTTGTACTTTTTTCCTCACAATTGCGAGTTAATATCTCACAATTTAAATTTTATATATTGCAATTCTAAGTTCATAGTATATTGCAAATCCAAGTGTATATGGCAATTATTTTTATTAAAAAAGTTTTTAATATATCGCAATACTGAGTTTATATATCACAAATCCAAATTTATATATCGCAATACTGAGTTTATATATCGCAATTCCAAGTTTCTATATCGCAATACTGAGTTTATGTATTGCAATTCTGACTTTATATATCATAATACTGAGATTATACATCACAATTCTGATTTTATATATTGCAATACTGTTTATATATCGCAATTCTGAGTTTATATATCGCAATTCTGAGTTTATATATTGCAATACTGAGTTATATATCGCAATACTGAGTTTATATATCGCAATTCTGAGTTTATATATCACAATTCTGAGTTTATATATTGCAATTATGTGTTTACATATCACAATACTGAGTTTATATATCGCAATTCTGACTTTATATATATCACAATACTGAGATTATATATCGCAATTCTGACTTTATATATCACGATACTGTTTATATATCACAATTCTGAGTTTATATATCACAATGCTGAGTTTATATATCACAATTCTGAGTTCATATGTCACAATACTGAGTTTATATACAGTGATGTATAGTAACAAAGTACAAATACTTCATTACTGTACTTAAGTACAGTTTTGGGTAAATGTTCTTTACTCAAGGATAAATATTTTATTGAATTTTATTTAAAAAAAAAGATACTTTCACTCTGATACATTACACGAGAGCCTTTCGCTACATTTGCAACCATCTTTTGATTCAATTAGGTTCCTTTGAATTTGTCAAACTGGTTCAGGAAGGAGTGTAAGTGATTCGTTTCACAAATCACGAATCTGAATAAGATTCTAGAAGCACCAGCATGCCAAGCAGCATAACGGATCTAAATTGAAGACCCTATTTATGAAATGAGCTTCTATAAAAAAATTTAAAAAACAGTCATTTCTTAAAATAGCTTTTCAAAAAAATACATTTCCAAAACACCCACAAACATGTTTATACATCAGTAATTTTATGTGACGTCATAGTGTGTTTCTGAGCACATACAGTTGATGACGTGTGTTAGCGTGAGCTAATGGACTCAATGAAACATGGCCAGTAATGCAATCTCTCCTGGTGAAGTGTGTTTAAGCGCCCGCGTCTGCTGAAGAATAGTGTGTGTGTTTGAGAGATGGTTACGTCTCTGAGCTCCGCTGGACACGACGACCATCTGCTGTTTGTTCAACAACTAAGACAGCTTTTCAATTTTACCCCTCAGTGAGCAAAACTGCCGCACACCGAAGACTAATATGACACTGCTGCTGTGCATGCCTTTATGCATGTTTGTGTGTGTGTGTGTGTGTGTGTGTGTGTGTGTGTGTGTGTGTGTGTGACTGTTACAGTAAAATACAGTTCTCTCTTTATTACTCCACACAAATTCAAGGTTGATGAATCTGTAGGAATAAAAATAATAATGCCGTCTTAATGTGAATGTCATCAAACACACTGTGCATGTCGAGCTCCAGATCTGACACATATGATGCCGCCTTAGAAGGGAGCTGCAGAGCTGATTTACACACACTCACATGCCTAGAGAAACACATAACAGCCTGCGATAACCCTTCATCAGTCCAGATCTCCATTGAGCCTCAGAGAAACTTCAAGTGTCCTCAAGTGAAAATGACGACACAACTGCTAGTTACAAATACAGCAGAGTCAACCAAACAGAACCTAAATGGATCTTCTCAAATAAAACAGTGTTATGAACAAATCAATTGAACAAATGCTTCAGTAACTCAAAGAGTCGCTTGTTTTGTACCTGAATGAATCATGATGAATTTGGAACCACATCTTTCTATGGCAGGAATAGTCACTTGTTTTGTTTTGAAAGAATCAGCTCTGTGAACGATTCAAATGACTCACTGACCAGGACTGGAACTAACTGTGTAATAGTTGTCCTTTCTTGTTTATTGTAATTTATTGTATATATTTTGGTACAGAAGCATCTTGGAAGTATCCTAGCTTAAGTAAATCATCTAAACAAAAAAAACAAAAAAAAAACCTAATTGTCCCATCTGTCCAAGGCAAATGTCCAAGAGGGACACAGATGAGGAGAGACATCTCATTCTCTGCCAGTTTCCACGTTCATCGCAGGAAACTCACCAGTGACTGTTAAATGCTTATGAATCAAAATAATTCACTCTTAAAGGGACAGTTCACCCAAAAATCATTCACGCTCCCTCATGACTTTCTTTCTCTGTACAACAAAAGAAGATATTGTGCTAGTTACTGTTTTAATACAATAAAAATGAACATGGACTGAAGTTTTTCAGTACTTGTCTTTTGAATATCTAGGGATTGTGCTGAAAGGTGCTCCACGCATTCTGTTTATCATTATTTACAGGCCTACAGTTTTGCTATTGCAGGGGATTTTATTATTCACATAGATCATGCAGAAATCAAAATTACAATATAAATTATAACTATTTTAAACACTTTTGACCTGATTCAGCACGTGCATGAACCTACACACAAAAGTGGACATACGTTAGATTTACTCATCAGTAGAGGTCTAAACATTTCATCCATTGTTATTAAGGACGTAGCACTATCTGATCACTTCTGTATTTTCTTTGATATATTGATCTCTGCTACCACTGAATCTAGATCTGTCTCTGTCAGAAAGAGATGCATTAACGAAAACACTAGTGTGCTATTTATGGAGGCTATATCTTTAACACCAAGCATTTCTGCAGACTCTGTTGATCTTCTCCTTGATTCCTTTAACTCAAAAGTTAAGAATGTTATTGATGACATTGCTCCTGTGAAAGTCAGCAAGAAGACTGGCAGACAGAAATCAGCTTGGAGAAAATCAACAGCAGTTCAGAGTATGAAAAGACAATGCAGAAAAGCTGAGCGGATGTGGCGGAAGACGAAACTTGAAAT
>NW_015558589.1:269020-269218 GCF_001515605.1 Sinocyclocheilus anshuiensis | reverse complement strand
AGTGAATGTACAGCGCTCTCTTCCACCTTCAATACCACGACTGAGGTGCCCTTGAGCAAGTCACGTCACGTCACTTTAAATTAACAGTTGGATGTGCCAAACTTTCTTCAGTTAAACAAGGAAAAAACTGAAGTCATTGCATTTGGAAACAAAGATGAAGTTCTCAAGGTGAATGCATACCTTGACTCTAGGGGTCTA
>NW_015558589.1:254092-268694 GCF_001515605.1 Sinocyclocheilus anshuiensis | reverse complement strand
TGTTTAGCTGTGCATTTATTGAATGAGCACTGTGCGATGTCCGAACTGATTGCACTGTATTTTATGTATAATTATTTTCTATTTTTAACCCGTCTTAAATTCATTTTAAATACATTTTTAAATCATTTAAAGTTTTTAAATTCCTTATTTTATTTTTGTGATTATTTTTTATGATTATTTTACTTTCTTTTATGTAAAGCACTTTGAATTACCATTGTGTACGAAATGTGCTATATAAATAAACTTGCCTTGCCTTTCAGGTTTTTTGAGCCATATGATTAAAGATATATATAATATTTACCTCTAGTGGACCATTACTTATTGCATCTGAAGCGAGTCCAATTTGTAAATGGAGCAGGTTTGTGAAGCAGGTCAATTGATTAATTGAAAATCTCAGACCTAAAATGACTCATTAATTGGCATTCACTACTTCATAAAGACGCCATGCTGAGCTACAGCAGGTCTTCAGTGAATGACTTCAGAAGACTTGAATAGTACAGAGCCATATGGATGATTGTTATGAATTGCTTCTAGAAGCTGAAGCGATTCAGTCTGATTTCACTCTAATTTAATGGATCGCAGTTCTCATAAAGTCTCCTTCTGTTTCAGAGAAGAAAGCAGGACATGAGGAGGACAGAGCTCTAGTTTCCGGGTGAACCTCCTCTTGATTCTGAGTCATTCTCTTGAATGATTCCTGCGAACACACTACAGAGGAGTCAGAGCACTTCCCAGCGGCGCGTCCGATTGAGTTTGTCTGTCTGATGCTCCTCATGAGAGCAACACTTGACAGACGACAGCCTGAGAAGAGACAGAGCCGGAGGAGATGCTCCTGATGATGAAAGAGAAGAGAGACACTCATGAATATGGATGAGTGACAGAGAATCTGGGATTGATCCTTTGTGTGAGACGCATTACAGTTCATCACCGAACATCCACGATCAGCACGGAGGATTCCCCTGCACACACACACACACTCACACACCACTCACTCACACACACACACACACACACACACACACACACACTAGTGCAACAGAAATGGTTGTTTTTGTTTTGTATCAGGTTTGGTTGTAAAGGGCTCACGTCATGATGAGGAGTCACATTTTTCTTGCTAGATATTGGAAGTTAAATCCCATGCAGAAGGAGTGATTTCTCCTGTCTGTGAAACACAATGGTATTTTTAGCCCAAAGCTGGCGTGACTCTGCGTGTTGGTCAATAGAAGCGGATGGAAACAGATGGAGTGTAAGTGTTTGTCCCCACAGGCCTCGCTCGTGTCTCATGTCATGATGAGGAGTCACATTTTTCTTGCTAGATATTGGAAGTTAAATCCCATGCAGAAGGAGTGATTTCTCCTGTCTGTGAAACACAATGGTATTTTTAGCCCAAAGCTGGCGTGACTGCGTGTTGGTCAATAGAAGCGGATGGAAACAGATGGAGTGTCAGTGTTTGTCCCCACAGGCCTCGCTCGTGTCTTATAGGACGCGTCTTGCTGCTTATAAAGCTTCACAATCAGCCGCTCTCTCCTGCATTCTAATTAGCGCTTATTGGCTTCTTTTAAAATACTGCCTGACCTCTTTAGAGGCAATTGAGGGGGAAATTTGTTTTTAATGAGACTGAGAGTAGTTTAATGCCACTAGTTAGAGTCCGGACACTAGTGAGAAACTTCTAAGTCATTAATGCTTAAACAGGGCGAAGAGCTCAACACTACACAAACACTTTACATTAGTTATTCATTTGTTTATTTAATCTGTCTGTATTTATTTATTTTATTATTTATTTTATACATCATTTTAGTTTAATCTTTTTTTTTATTTTTTATTTTTTATTTTGGTTAATCTACTTCTCTTTATGTTTTATATCAATGTTTTTTTGTATTTATTTATGTTGCCTATTTGTCTTTAATTTATATATTTATCTATTTAGTATTTTCTGTTGTTATTTATTTATTTTGTCATTTGTCTGTATTTATTCATTACCTCATTATTTAGAATCATTTTGTGACACAGATGATGTTCATCGACTGACAACACGACTGTGTGTGTGTGTGTGTGTGTGTGTGTGAGAGAGAGAGAGCGAACACAGCTCTTGTCTTCAGCAGAGATACGTGATAAAAGAGGAAAGATTCAAGTCATTGTGTTTCTTACAAAAGAGCAAAAAATCCAGATGAAAGGGAGGAGAATAAAAACGCAATGTTCTCAGAACGTTCTGTACTCATAAAACCACCGTCATTACAGCAGACCAATAACAGTCTCACAGACAGACGGATGGGCCTTTCTTTATGACTTTCCATTTGTTAGAGAAGAACTCTCTTCTGCTCGCCAGGGCTGCATTTATTTGATCAAAAATACATAAAAAATGTGAAATATTATTCTAATCTAAAACAGCTGTTTTCTATGTGAATATGTTAAAATGTCATTCATTTCTTTGATCAAAGCTGAATTTTCAGCATCATTACTGCAGTCTTCAGAAGCATATGTTCTTGTTTTGAGAATTTTATCCATTGTCCTTTTATGGCTCATATAGTCTGAATATGAAGGATATGAATATAGAATATAGAGTGAAAACAGCTCAATTTTATTCAGCAATTCAAACTGAGGAAAAATATGAATCTGCTGCAGATGCTGATATTTAATATGATGAAATTCTGCTGCTTGTCATGTAAATCAGTGAGATCTTTATAACAGTGCAGCAGATACTGACATAAACTGATCTAGATATCAGTGGTCGCTCTATATCTCCAGTAATCTGTCTCAGTAAAATGAGATTGAAATGATCCAAACATATAATGCAGTGATTGAGAGCTGAAGAAATAAAGGCTCCTCAGAAGATGTGAGATGTTCTGGAGGCTTGTGAAGATCATTCCTCCGCTGAGGAACAGTGAAAGTAAAGCTTCTGGAAACAAACGCTCCTCAAAAGATCCTGAGGATCAGATTTGAGACTCTAAAACTGCAGTTATTCTGACCTTTACTTGATCAAAATCAGTCAAGATTTGACAGCAGAAAGACACGAGAAGTGTTTCTACAATTACACTGAAAGAGCTTTTACTGGATAAAACACTCTAAACTATCAATCAGAGACAGAAGACGTGAGGAGATTGAGTGTGAAACAGGTTTAACAGCAGAGTTTGATCATGTTGATCATCTGAGGCCTTTATACTGTATAATACGATGCAGTGGCTTTATAGGGTTAATATCTCAGTGACACAGTTTCTCCAGAGCGTCTCCTCGTGTCTCGTGAATCTTGTCCAGCATGTTTGACACCTGCAGTCTGAACTGATGGAGGAATATGAACTCTAACGACCTCCGAGAGAATCGTCAAGGCGTAAAGCCACAATCCCACAGCAGCCTCACACATCCATCATCCTTCAGCGGAGCAGGGCCTTGAGCGAATGCTCGTCTGATGCAAGAGGACAATCATAAATCCACCACACTGATCTGAGAACGCCATCCACACGCAATTACAGCTGAGATGGCATTGACGTGACCTCCACCGCACACACACACACACACACACACACACGCACGCACACACACACACACGCACGCACGCACACGCACACACGCACAGCTTCAGGTTGCTGCTCTGACTGAGAGCAGATGTGAATGTTCAGATCTGAATAGTCATCTGAACACGTTGACATCTTTAAAATGAACACTTCTTTCTTTCTCTCTGCAGGCATCTAATATTGAGCTGTAGAGATCTCTCAAAATCATCAACTAGTTCACTAATCCATATTAACCAGTTGAGTTTTACCATCCATTAACTGAAACACACAGTCCTGCTCCAGAAACATAATGATATAATCTGTTTGATCCACGTCACTCATTCTCCTCATTAACTGGCACATTAAACCCCAAGAGCTTCGAAACATCAAATGCAAAACTACTCAAATAAATGGGGATTTAAAAGACTTGATTCTCAGACACCACAACTTCATCTGAATCAGCCTTTACACAATCAATCACACAGAAATACAGCACAATCTAACAGATTTAGCATTCATTTCATGCCATATGCATTTTTATGTTTAAAATTCCACATTCATTTTGCTCATTTCCAAGAGTAGGTTTGATTTCTAGTCCCAGATTTCCATCGCGCACCTGTGTTTCCACTGAACGTCCTTCTACAGCCGCTCCGCGACCTCTATGAATATTTTAGAGGTGTTTGTAAATGGCTTATCAAACATTTATACAGCGAATCAGTAGTGTGTGTGTGTGTGTGTGTGTATGTGACAGATGTGCACAGGTTAAGAGTCATCCGTCGCAGCGAGAGCACCGCTTTATCACTCGCTCTCATGTCAGCACACTCATTCCCTCAGCAAGTGTTTCCTCAGAGTCCGTCGTGACAGATGACCGCACCTTCACATGCTCACACATCAGGTTCTCCATCCTCCTTTTCTGTTTCTCTGATCTGATTCTTCTCTCTCTTCCATCTGTTCTGTTATCTGTTTAGCAGTGAAACACTTTTCTTGATTTCCTCAGTTCTGGCTTGTAATCTAAAGCCCATATATAGTATACTTCAGTTTTGACAAGAATGCTTGGGTGAAATTTATATCACGCACACTGTATGCGTAACAACCGAAGTGCACTTTGGGCTTAAACATGCTCTGCACAAGCAACTCCACACTGCACTCCTACAGACAGAAAGTGGATGATCTTGGTATTGTTCATTCATAACACTGTAACAGACATAAATGTAAATGCTTTTCTTCTACAGCCAATTTTCTCTTTCAGTCCAATTACTGTCATGGCAGAGCTGATCTCACAACAGTTAGAATGTCAGTGTTTGTATATAATTACCTAAACAGCAACACATCTGCATAATGTAAAAACAATTTTCACTCAGTAACATTGAATTAAAAACTGAAATAGTATTTTTTTGTAAACCATCTTTGTTTTACTTGAACTTCACAACTATTTTGACAGTGTAATAACACAAGAAAACTAATAAAACTCTAGCCTCTATCTCTATATTAGCATGGCTGTGATTCGATATATATATATATATATATATATACACGTATATATCAAACTAAAGCTTTACTAGTTACGTGTGTAGAGTGTAATTCACAGATGAAATGAGGTTCTCATCATCATCATCATCATCATCACGTGTGTTTAAGTACAGTGTTCCTTAAACTCAAACGCACTGAATCCCGTCTGAAGCGAGCGCGGCGTCAGATCTGGTGTTATTAACGCTGCTCTCTTGCTCCTCACAGGACTGAATTGAGCGGAAGCGTGTCTGATCGCTGATGACTCCTCAACGCCTCTGCTAATGGAGACTGACTTGATAAACGCTGTAATTCATCATCATCAATTTCCGTGCTAGCGCTACACAGATTAATCGGGTGCTGCTAGCATGGGGCCTGTCCTAAATGATTAATGCTCATAAACAACACTACATCAACATTAATGCTGATTGCTGATAAGTTCAGATCGTTTCCCCTGATAGCGTGCGCGTGATGGGTGATGGCCACGCTAGCGCTCCCCATGCTACACACTTAGCCAAGCGCGTCCAATCATTAGCGCCCTGCAGTGGAGGAGAAGCGCGTGGGAAGCTAATGAGACGCTCTCAGGCTAAAATGCAAATGAGTGTGAATGGGGAAGTATTGAACAGAGCTAATTCAAACGAGCAGCGCAGGTTCTGCTGTTACTGAGGTATCGATTAGCCTCGCTTTCTGGCTGAACGCCGTGAGGAGAGACAGATGCTAACGTGCCAGAGCTAGCCTAGCGCAGCAGTTTATACCCGCTTAAGTCACACGCTGAAGATCTGCTCATATAGCAGCTTAAAGCATTGATCTATAGACGGTCAGCTGTTATTGACTTCAGCTGTAATTATGTTACTGACACAAAACACAAAGAAAGAAAGAAAGAAAGATTCATCACAGTTTGACATCAGTTCTCAAAATCATGTTCTTTATATTACAGATATGAAGCCTCATTTCTGACTCAATGTTGCATTAAAGCTGATTTGAAACTACGGGTTTTTTTTTTTTTTGAATGAAGAACCTTTAACATCCGTGGAACCACTAAAGGTTTTTACAGTAGAAAAATGTTCTTCAGACAAATAAAATGTTCTTCATACTAAGGAAAACATGGTTCTTTGAAGAACTGATCACTGAAGGGATCTTTGGGGAACCAAAAATGGGTCTTTTACAGAATCAATGTGAAAATCCCATTCTGGAACCTATATGCTTGAGAGTGAACAGTTTAAATGTCCAGATTAGAAATGATAATCTTAACAGTTTGAGTGGTCAACTGCAATTAAAGCATGAGATTGAGATGTTTCAAGCAGCATCTTTAGCTTCAGTGGTAGAAGTGCATCCGACTATAGAACATAAACAGAACACATTCTGAATGATTTCTTCATTCGGAGTGAAAAGTTTTCATTTATTTAGTTAGTTTAGTTATTTTAGTAATTCAGCTTCATGAACAAAATGTTTTGTTTTTTCTTTTTTCAATATTTTATTTCAGTTAGTTTTCAGTGTTCTTTTATTTCAAGCAATGATTTTTTTATGGTTTTAGTTTTAGTAATAACCCTGTTTGGATGTGCTCAGAGTTAATTTTCTCATCATCTACACTAGCATATCAATGAGCTCGCCAGACATGGACTCAGCACTTGAAATCCTATTAAAAGTTGCTTTTCTTCTGTTCTATCAGATGGTGAGATCAGGTCAGCGGTCGGGACGTCTTTGACTGTTTCTCCAGCCTTACAGCGCAGAAATATCTGGCAGAATTCAAAGGAGGTACAGAGGATGAAAGCAGCGCTCGTTCAGACAGAGCCGTCCGTCTCGACAGAAACACACGACTGAAGGTTTGAATCCGAACAGACGAATCAAACCCTACACACATCCTTCTATGCTCTGCTTTTCAGCCGCACAAATCTGAACAGCTTACAAAAGCAGCTCATTAACACTGTGACCAACAGAACCGGCCCGATTCATCAGTGTCACTCGCTGTGGCGGGCAATGAAGCAGCTTACTCTGCAGGGAGAGCGTGGCCTACATTCAGAGGAGCGCCGGAGTCCTTCCACGGGAACGAACAGCGCTGCCGGAGCAGGACGGCCCGAGAAAGCACAGGTGACCCCATTAATACTGCAGCGGTGCTGTGTGTTTAAATCAGGAACAGGCCGAGATCGCTGATCGCTGATCCACGAACCCCACACCAAACACAACTCAAACCTGCAGCTTCAAAGCAGCTTTACAGTACACATCCATGTGAGAAAATTCAGTTTAGTATCATTGAGATGCTACTATAATCCTGTTAATATTATTTTATATATCATTTGTTATTTCAAATTAGATTTTATTTTTAGTAGTGATTTTTTAGTATATCAAGTGAACTAAACTGAACTAAACTAAACGAAAATGAAAAGTGTCGTTTATGTATAATGCATGATAAAAGTGATTTTAATGCATTAATTATGCCTTGTAATGGACCTTATAATGCATTGTACAATCTCCTGAATAATTGTAACCACAGTTAATACATTATAACACTTATCAATTCATTCTTACAATATGCATTTTAAATGTGGTTATAATTATATGCAACAAGATATAATGTATTACAACGCACATTATGAATAATTGTAATACATTATACTTTTTAATAACCCTGTATAATGCATTATACATACAGGCTTTATATAAAATGTTACTAATATTTTTTTTTTTAGAAATATGTTATTTTATTTCATTTCAGTTAACATTTATTTTTATTTCAAGTAAAAAAAAAAAAATTGTATGGTTTCAGTTATATCAGTCAGTATAACTAAAAGAATAACCATAATACACTATCCACACTTTAGTCACATATATTCCCAGCATTAAAGTGAGTAAAGTGAAGTTATTTTAATAAAAAAAAGGCAAGGAAGCAAAGAACTATCCTGACAGAACATAATTTCAGTATTACTCTAGTCTTCTAAGAGATGATGTTTCCTTTCTTCGACAGTCAGCTGTTTTTAAGCGACACGGTTCTGCTGGTTTGTTTACATATTTACTAGTTCAGAAGCTCAGGTTCAAACACAAATGCACAGACGGTCAAATGAGAGTAAGTGGTGTGTGTTTTCTCCTGGAGGATCACTGGTGTGTTTGGTTGGAGTTGGAGCTGAACTCTTGAGGACAGGACCAGGATGGACAGCAGATATGAACACAGCGATCAAAGTAAAACAATCAATCCCATCCACTCACAGTGAAACCAGCACCTGACTCTCACACCGCTCATCCTCACTCACTGTCTGTTACTGCTGGTGTGATCATCATCCTCATCCTCACTCACTGTCTGTTACCGCTGGTGTGATCATCATCCTCATCCTCATCCTCACTCACTGTCTGTTACTGCTAGTGTGATCATCATCATCATCATCCTCTCTCCTCACTCACTGTCTGTTACTGCTAGTGTGATCATCATCATCATCATCCTCTCTCCTCACTCACTGTCTGTTACTGCTAGTGTGATCATCATCATCATCATCCTCTCTCCTCACTCACTGTCTGTTACTGCTAGTGTGATCATCATCATCATCATCCTCTCTCCTCACTCACTGTCTGTTACTGCTAGTGTGATCATCATCATCATCATCCTCTCTCCTCACTCACTGTCTGTTACTGCTAGTGTGATCATCATCATCATCATCCTCTCTCCTCACTCACTGTCTGTTACTGCTAGTGTGATCATCATCATCATCATCCTCTCTCCTCACTCACTGTCTGTTACTGCTAGTGTGATCATCATCATCATCATCCTCTCTCCTCACTCACTGTCTGTTACTGCTAGTGTGATCATCATCATCATCATCCTCTCTCCTCACTCACTGTCTGTTACTGCTAGTGTGATCATCATCATCATCATCCTCTCTCCTCACTCACTGTCTGTTACTGCTAGTGTGATCATCATCATCATCATCCTCTCTCCTCACTCACTGTCTGTTACTGCTAGTGTGATCATCATCATCATCATCCTCTCTCCTCACTCACTGTCTGTTACTGCTAGTGTGATCATCATCATCATCATCCTCTCTCCTCACTCACTGTCTGTTACTGCTAGTGTGATCATCATCATCATCATCCTCTCTCCTCACTCACTGTCTGTTACTGCTAGTGTGATCATCATCATCATCATCCTCTCTCCTCACTCACTGTCTGTTACTGCTAGTGTGATCATCATCATCATCATCCTCTCTCCTCACTCACTGTCTGTTACTGCTAGTGTGATCATCATCATCATCATCCTCTCTCCTCACTCACTGTCTGTTACTGCTAGTGTGATCATCATCATCATCATCCTCTCTCCTCACTCACTGTCTGTTACTGCTAGTGTGATCATCATCATCATCATCCTCTCTCCTCACTCACTGTCTGTTACTGCTAGTGTGATCATCATCATCATCATCCTCTCTCCTCACTCACTGTCTGTTACTGCTAGTGTGATCATCATCATCATCATCCTCTCTCCTCACTCACTGTCTGTTACTGCTAGTGTGATCATCATCATCATCATCCTCTCTCCTCACTCACTGTCTGTTACTGCTAGTGTGATCATCATCATCATCATCCTCTCTCCTCACTCACTGTCTGTTACTGCTAGTGTGATCATCATCATCATCATCCTCTCTCCTCACTCACTGTCTGTTACTGCTAGTGTGATCATCATCATCATCATCCTCTCTCCTCACTCACTGTCTGTTACTGCTAGTGTGATCATCATCATCATCATCCTCTCTCCTCACTCACTGTCTGTTACTGCTAGTGTGATCATCATCATCATCATCCTCTCTCCTCACTCACTGTCTGTTACTGCTAGTGTGATCATCATCATCATCATCCTCTCTCCTCACTCACTGTCTGTTACTGCTAGTGTGATCATCATCATCATCATCCTCTCTCCTCACTCACTGTCTGTTACTGCTAGTGTGATCATCATCATCATCATCCTCTCTCCTCACTCACTGTCTGTTACTGCTAGTGTGATCATCATCATCATCATCCTCTCTCCTCACTCACTGTCTGTTACTGCTAGTGTGATCATCATCATCATCATCCTCTCTCCTCACTCACTGTCTGTTACTGCTAGTGTGATCATCATCATCATCATCCTCTCTCCTCACTCACTGTCTGTTACTGCTAGTGTGATCATCATCATCATCATCCTCTCTCCTCACTCACTGTCTGTTACTGCTAGTGTGATCATCATCATCATCATCCTCTCTCCTCACTCACTGTCTGTTACTGCTAGTGTGATCATCATCATCATCATCCTCTCTCCTCACTCACTGTCTGTTACTGCTAGTGTGATCATCATCATCATCATCCTCTCTCCTCACTCACTGTCTGTTACTGCTAGTGTGATCATCATCATCATCATCCTCTCTCCTCACTCACTGTCTGTTACTGCTAGTGTGATCATCATCATCATCATCATCATCCTTACTCACTGTCTGTTACTGCTGGTGTGGTTATCATCATCATCCTCATCCTCACTCACTGTCTGTTACTGCTGGTGTGATCATCATCCTCATCCTCACGATGCCCTTGAGCTGAAGACTAAACCTGTCGCTCTGGATTAAAGCAGCTGCTCATCATCTACTGCAGATCACCAGCTCCTCACTAACCTACTGACTTAAGCAGCTTAGCTTATCAACATCCACTTTTAGAGTCACCTGTTCAACAGACACTGATAGACAACACATGATGCTGATGTTTATTGTAGAGGACGTTGCTCATTCATTGAGCAAATTGTTTTACTGATCAGTGAATAAAGATGTCCCCTCCCTCTACACAGTTGTTCCTCTCTATGTAATGCCAAAATCATACACACAATCCTGCTTCTGGAGGGCCACTATCTAAAGAGTTCGAATATTATCAGGCTGCTACTACCTGTATATATTTACTTGTACTACTGACGTGTGTATATATGTCTCTCTCTCTCATACACACACACACACACACACACACACACAAAGCATCTCATCAAGCATCAAGGTGTCACACGTTTCTTTCATTTCCATTATTTCTTCTCTTCTCTATTTTCTGTGACAGTTTACAAATGATGCAAACCTCTGAAAGCGTGTTTGTCTCTAAAGGAAAACATCACCGTTGTCTGATTGCAAACGAGCGACTGAAAAGATGACGAGGAGCTGAGAGATATTGTGGAATGAGCAGACAGACGCACTGGGCTTCGTTATTCCCGCAGGGTCAGTTCAGTCCAGTTTAATGTCTGTCAGGCTCTGATTAGTCTGTCTAAAAAAAGTCAACTGCAGTTAAAGGCCTCATTGGATCTGATGAGGTCTGTCTTTAACTTCTGCTCTTGGTTTGAGTGTCTGGGCCCAAACTATAAACCATGCAAGTTCTTATCAAACTAAATGTTAACAAGTGTGCTCGATGGCTTTTGCTTCATGTTAAGGCCGCTAGATTGAAGCCGTAAGCCACTCGGTTAAAGAGTTAAAGCGGACTGATTCCAGCTGCTGACGCTTCACCATTAGCACTGCAGCAAAGCTTCTCCAGCAGCACGAGCATTCGTTTCTCGTGTGTCCGAGCGTATCATCTTTCCCATTACCCTGCTCCTCTGCCATCTTCAACTCCCCAAACAATTAGAGCAGGCCGGACTGATCTCACCTTCGATTTCCAATACTGCAGCGCTCGGGTTTCTGCTGGAGCCGGACAGCAGGCAGCGAGCGTCGGGCTACAGACAGAAAGAAACCCTTCTCATTCATCTCAAGCTGAGCTTCTGATGTGAGGAAAACAGCCTCGCTTCATTCAGTCCTCTGATGAACATGCTTCTGCTGCAGTTCAGCCGGAGAAGAGGAAGCACCTGCCGCTGTATCAGTGTTTACAGACGGACTCGCATTCAACACACACCTCCTCCAGACGCTATAACTGATCAGATTCATATGCTTCTGCTAATAGAGAGCTGCTGGTGTGAAGACTAACTCACCACAGGTTCCCTGATAACATAACTTAATGATAACGTTTTGTTGTAGAACATACAGTATATAATAATAATAATAATAATAATAATAATAATAATAGCTGCACAGAGGTGTTGATGTTGTGTGAAGTCATCTCTACAACATTATGAAAAGTACCGCTGTATTTGAAGACTACAACTTGAAGAAAACGGTAAGATTTATACGTTTCCTTTTTAAAATAATAATAATAATAATAATACATTTTATTTAAGGCGCCTTTCAAATCACTCAAGGTCACCGTACATCATGGACAATAAATAAAACAGCAATAAATAACAATAAATAGCAATATCAATGAACTATAAAAAGAAAAGGAGCAGTTTAAAAAAATAAATAAATAAAAATTAAAAAAAAGATTTGAGTGTAGACCGATACGAGCGGCTGAATTCCGAATCAACTGGAGTTTATGGAGAAGCTTGTGTGATAAACCAAATAAAAGATAATTACAGTATTCGATGCGAGAGGTGATAAGTGAGTGAACTAGAATGGCAGTACTGTGTGGAGTGAGAGATGAACGAAGGCGAGCAATATTACGGAGATGAAAGTAACAAGACCGGGTTATACTATTAATGTGAGCTTCAAATGAAAGAGTGCTGTCAAAGATGACCCCCAAGTTCTTAACCTGGCGAGAAGGAGAAACGGAGGAACCATCAATGGATAAAGAAAAACTACAGGACCTAGAGAGAACAGAGTTAGTGCCTACAAGGAGTACTTCGGTCTTATTGCCATTAAGTTTAAGAAAATTGGCGGAGAACCAGGTTTTTATTTTGTGAAGACAGTTAATAAGGCAGATAGGTGGAAGAATGGAATCAGGCTTAGTAGATACATAAAGTTGTGTATCATCAGCGTAACAGTGAAATTTAATACCACATTTAGAAAAGATATGACTAAGTGGGAAAGAGTGAAAAATTGAAGGGGGTCTGAATACTTTCCGTACCCACTGTATATATATATATATATATTTATTTCCCCTTAATTTTTGGATGAACTAATTTTTTTTTCTTTCTGCTTGAAAACATTTTTTTTTTCACATTCAAAATACTCCATATTTAAGCATGTGCTTGAGCCAAATTATTACAATTATGATGTACTTCAGAATTTAAAAAAAACATCGAATTTCTCAAAATATCTTCTGTTTTCCACAGAAGAAAGAAAGACATACTGACGTTCACAGTGTAGACAAATATCGAGTAAAAGGCTCTATTTTTAATTCGGCTGCATTCTGGGATCGCCTCGTTTGTGACAGCATCGCCAGCCAAACGAGGGCCCTCACCAGACAGCACCACGCTGCATCTGAAGGTCCTGGACGAAAGCAGGACAAACATCACGAGCGAAACAATGTGGCTGCGCTTATATTTACATCTGGAGTTTGAAATGGAAATGCAGGGCTGGATCTGAATCGCAGGAACATCACTCTCTCTCGCTCTCTGGTTTATTTTCCGCCCACGTTCATTGCTGCATCGTGACATCTTGTCCTCTAACTGTTCATCTCCACCTTTCCGTCCTCCCACACTCTTCCATCTCTCTGCTTTCCAGCGTTCGCTGCTGTCTCGCTCTGCTTCATATATCTGCTGTATTACATTCCTTCGCTCATCGTTAAAGCAGTGCTCCAGCTGTCAATTACTCCAGAAAATCATTACAGCTTATCACGCAATTAAAATAAATCAATCAATAAATAACAGCTATGGTGCAGAACTTACTGTACAGCGAGTCGATAAATATTAAACAACCAGCCACGAGATTAAACATGAGACTCACGTGATGATGTCATCTGATGATGTCACACATCAGCGCTAACTCTCTGGTGATGCTGGATGTACAGTAAGAACAGCTCTGTTTACTGGAGTTAACTAACCCACAGGAGATCAGAACCACATGACCGGACGCTCATCCACCCGTTTACACACTTAACAGCTCAAATGACACACATTTATTCTGACGAACACAAGCAGGTGCTTCAGCTAAAACACAAGCTTCAGATTTAAACCATCTGTGCCTCTTTACTTCCATCATGAGCGAAAGAGAAAAGGAATGATGCCACACAGACACACACAGACACAGACACAGACACAGACTCACACTCAGACACAGACACAGACACACACACACACACACAGACACACACACACACACGCAGACAAAACTGCATGTTTTTCATAAAATAAGATATTTTGAGGTATGTTGGGAACCAAACAACACTGGACACAAATTACTTTCAATGTATGGACAATAAACACATACATTTTACAAAATTTCTCAAAAACTTTTACTCTTACTTTTCACTTTTGGATGAGTTATACCTTTAAGAACTGTATCTTATACATTTATTTTCAAACTTAAAATGGTTTAATTAAATTACTATATTACTACTAAGTATTATAATGCACTATAAAAAAAAACTATATATATATATATATACAGTGGGTACGCGGGGCTCACACACACACAGACACACACACACACACACACACACACACACACACAGAGGTTTTGTGTTAATTTAAGTGTGTGAGTGTGTGTCATGAGCTCTTCAGCTGGAGTGTGTGAGTGTGTGTGGGGGGGGTAATTAAGTCAGAGACACAGTTTAATTACAGTTGGGCATTTGGGTGTAATGAACAGTGCAGTGATTCATCA
>NW_015558589.1:235815-251652 GCF_001515605.1 Sinocyclocheilus anshuiensis | reverse complement strand
ACTCAAACCACAGCTGATGAAATTATTCTTTCACTCATTCATATCATGTCAGTGTGATGAAGCATCTAAATGTGATCTAATTATAAGAAAGAAAATATTTTAAGAAATGTCTCAGCGGTTTTTTTTTTTTTTTGGTTCCAAAGGTTCTTTGAAATATCCACAGAAGAAATAAAGCCATGCAGGTTTTACTAAAAGGAGTGAGAGTAAATGACGACAGAGCGATCATTCAGGATCTGAACATCACTGAAGCAGTGACACACGTCAGATCTCAGGATCACAGAAACACAGCTTCAGCGCGGGTTACGCCTGATCGACGGCATCCGTGGCATTATGTCAATTAGCACAGGAGATCATCTCGCCTCATCTCTCAGTAATTCAGTGTGAATCTGATCTGAAGTGGAACTGGAACAACAGGAAGAGGAATTCACTGAATTACAGTTCATGTCTAGATTCCCTGATTTACAGAATAAATGTTCAAATGATTCGACGCATCTCTTCAATACTGGTCAAACCACGAACCAGACATGAATCAGACATCACAGTAAACATGTTATTAACAGATATAACAATACTGCCCCTGGTGATTAATCACAGCACATTAAGACAACGGTTTCCCTAAATGTCATATTTAAAAATGCAAATGAGACATTATCTAATCAAATATGCACTAATTTGCCTACATTTCCAGAACATAAATCTGAACATTGGATAAAGTCAGGCTCATAATTCTTTTCTGATCTTGTGTCATATTGGAGTTAAATGTTTTTACTGAGGATAAACAGACATAGACTATCACCATGCTTTAGGAATAAAGGGCTGTGTATAAAAATGGTTGTAATTCCTAAGCATTGTATGTTACATTTTTGTTCAATCCCTTGAATTAAAGCTTAAAGTCTGCACTTCAATGTCATCTTGATTGTTTAATTTTAATCCTATTCTAGAAGCATACAGAGCCAAAATTATGAAAATTGTGTCAGCCTTGTTTTATTATTATTATTTTTCACAATATACTAAGTATATGCACTCATAGTGTAACCTCACGAGTGGGCTAATGATCAGCACTGTTCATTTATTTAAATATAATAAAAAGGTATAGAAATCACATTTGAATATCTATAGTTTTCATTTCTAACTCTGATTACTGATAATCACCTGATGCTTCTGGCCCAGAACAATCTTTATGGGTGAAACTGAAAATTCTGGAATTTAAAATATATTCTCACTTCTGAACGTGTGTGTGTGTGTGTGTGTCTGTGTGTGTGTGTGTGTGTGCGTGTCTGTCTGTGTGTGTGTGTGTGTGTCTGTGTCTGTGTGAGTGAGTGTGTCTGTCTGTGTGTGTGTGTGTGAGAGTGAGTGTGTCTGTGTGTGTGTGTGTGTTAGGGAGTGGTGTGTGTGTGTCTGTGAGTGTGTGTGTGTGTGTGTGTGTGTCGACAGCAGCAGGTCCAGCCGCTGAGGCAGGAGTCATGAAGCTGTCAGGAGCAACAGCAGATGGAAGCATCTGCAGACGTCTATCGTACGTCTCCGTCTGTCGCGCTCTCATCCAGAATCCAGGGATCATTAGAAGAAGTCGAGTCACGGGCAAGCGCTCTAACTCAAGCATTCTGGGAAACGGTCATCAGCGGCGTCTGAGACCCAGCCAATCAGCTCATTACACTCCTGCATCCAGCCAATTGGATCACTGCATCTGAATTAAAGCCACAGCTGCTGTCAGGAGCACGACACGCACGATTTAGTCACACGGACGCAGATAACACACACGACAGCCGCGTCTGAACACGGTGAACAAACACACACCTGCTAGATCAAGATAACTAGAGAAACACTAGGCAAGGCAAGGCAAGTATCTGGGGTAGAGGATGCTACGGCAGCAATACGAGAAACTCGTGACAATCTGATGTCTCTACTGCCTTTGGGTCTCGCTCCCTGTTTGTGCCATCGATTAGTGTGACAATCAGTTTCAGCATGTTCCTCTACACTTGGTATAAACTGTTGAGATTGACTAGGTTCATGGGACTCACCGGCTGTATGCTGAGGGGGTCCGTGACGACGGTCTGCTGAGTGTTCTGCCTGTTTTGGAAGTCCAGCAAGTAACTTTGTTTCAAGAACCGCAATCCTTTGTAGAAGTTTGCAGTAGTTCATGCAGCAAGTAGATTCAACAGGAGGCATTTTCTTTCTCTTCTGTTTGAATGTGGGCAACTGTGTTTTCCCTTCTCCGGAATGTAAGCTGCTGGCAGTGGGAGGCAAAAGTCTTCTTTTTCGTGGTATTATTCCAGTCCCAGAGTGTTTTTTGTTTTATGTTTGTGCCAAAAATATGTTATTTGAGCACTGTGCTGATCTGCTGAAGTAAAAATCTTAGAAAAATCAAAGAAAAGTACAGAAATAGGGAGCAAAGCGCAGAGCAGTAAGCAAGAACGTCCGAACGGTAGCGAAGCTAGATGCAGAAAATGAGCAGTGTTACCTGGAGCAATCATTCATGAAACGTACTAATAAATACAGTCATTTTTAAACATGGGTGTCTTATATTTACGCTTTTCTTTTCTTTATATACACATTTTTGTATTTCTTGTAGTTTATTTTTGTTCAGCACTTTGGTCAACCCTGGTTATTTCTAAATGCACTATAAATAAATATTGTATTGTTTTATTTGAGCATCAAGTCTGGTTGATTAAACTGCACTGAATCAACCAGATGAGAACAAAATTGAAACTGAATTCAACTGGATAATGACACTAACTTTGTCAAATCAACACTTTTTGAACTGAACTGAATCTGAATTGAGCTGAATAATGACACTGTTGTCTTCAGTTGAATTAGTTTCATAATTGATTAACTGTACATTATCACTGTTATTTTCTAGTTTATTAATGCGAAGCTGCTTTGAAACAATCTGTATTATATAAAGCGCTATAGACATAAATGTGACTTGATGCTCAATACATCTGAGCTTTGTGCTTATCTCATATGGATATAAATCATATAATAATCTTTCAGTCATGATCAGAATGATTTTGTGGTGACTGATGATTACAGGACTGTGAAGGACTGTGGTGAAATCGAAGAATAATGTGTTTTTCTGTACAGTCGTTCTCCATACGGATCAAGCTCACACTGTGAGTGTGGAACATAGAGCAAGCAGATTTCTTTTTCATCCTTTTCATTTTCCACTTGAATCTTGTGGTTGTTTAAACAGTGGAGTCTTTCCTGTGGATTGTGTGTATAAAACTCTTCTCTGACATCTTGACTTCTCTTTCAATCACAGTCTGTGTCTGAATATATGTCGTTTGGCTTCGTGCTGCTAGTTTCGGCGGTCTTGACTCTGAATAATCTGCAGCAGATCGGTGCAATCAGAGCGAGGGCCGGCCGCACTGAAATCACCAGCTATTGTGCCAATTCTTCACAATCACACCGCTCTTGTGGGCCGCAGCTTTTGTTAAACTCGTTCTTCACGGGCCTTACAATTAACGGCCGCAGAAGAGATGGCACACGGCGGGTGTCGCAGTGCAGCAAAAGACAAAATGTCGGGAAAACAAAAGCTGTGTGTCTCATTTACTGCTCTGACAAACAGGAAGACGAGCGAATGACGCCAGGGACTGACGCTAATCAGACGAGGCCCAGATCAGGAAACATCTACTAACAAGAGAATGATACTGATGAGAACAGTTGCAGGAGATCAGGACAGACAGACAGAGAGACAGACATATGGACAGAGATATAGACAGACAGAGAGACAGACACACAAAGACACACAGAGACAGACAGACAGAGGGACAGACAGACATACGGACAGACAGACAAACAGAGAGACAGAGACAGACAGACATACGGACAGACAGATAGACAGAGAGAGAGACAGAGACAGACAGACAGACAGACAGACAGACAGACAGACAGAGACAGACAGACATACAGACAGAGAGATAGACAGAGACAGACAGACATATGGACAGAGAGACAGATACAGAGAGACAGACAGACAGACAGAGAGACAGAGACAGACAGACATATGGACAGAGAGACAGATACAGAGAGACAGAGACAGACAGACATACGGACAGACAGAGAGACAGAGACAGACAGACAGACAGACAGACAGACAGACATACAGACAGAGAGATAGACAGAGACAGACAGACATATGGACAGAGAGACAGATACAGAGAGACAGACAGACAGACAGAGAGACAGAGACAGACAGACATATGGACAGAGAGACAGATACAGAGAGACAGAGACAGACAGACATACGGACAGACCTAGAGACAGAGACAGACAGACAGACAGACAGACAGAGAGACAGACATACGGACAGAGAGATAGACAGAGACAGACAGACAGAGAGACAGACAGACAAACGGACAGAAAGACAGACAGACAGAGAGACAGACATACGGACAGAGAGATAGACAGAGACAGACAGACAGAGAGACAGACAGACAAACGGACAGAAAGACAGACAGACAGAGAGACAGACATACGGACAGAGAGATAGACAGAGACAGACAGAGAGACAGACAGACAAACGGACAGACAGACAGACAGACAGAGAGATACAGATAGACAGACAGACATATGGACAGACAGACAGAGAGATAGAGACAGACAGACAGACAGACATACGGACAGAGAGATAGACAGAGACAGACAGACAGACGGACAGACAGAGAGATAGAGACAGACAGACAGACATATGGACAGACAGACAGAGAGATAGAGACAGACAGACAGACAGAAAGAGAGACAGAGACAGGAAGGAATTGTAAAGTGCTGTTTTATGAATGTTGGCTAATAAGAAACCATCTATGAAGTGAAAGCACATCAGATAAGGTGATTCTTCTATTAAAAAAACTTCTGAAACCTTTAAACATCTGAAAAATGTTTAATCTATGTTATAACATTTATCACGTGTCTCTGAATAAAGATCTGATCACTGATCTGATAGTGTGTGATGCCGTCCCTGAATTTGATTATTTCAGAATTAAAATGGTATAGAGATTTGTAATGACACATAATAAAGCTGAGCAGAGAGAAAAGAAAAAAGCCCAAAATAAAGGCATTTACCTCTTAAAAATGAAGAAAAAATCACTAAAAGTCACTAACTGATTACATGTAATCTGGATTACGCAATCAGATTCCAAAAATGTAGTACTTGTGATTAGATTATATTACATTTTAAAATGTTCATAATCAGATTACAGTTACTTTTTTATGGATTACACGATTACATATTATTTGGAATTATGATGCAGAGAATCCCAAAGTTTTGTCAGACAAACCCTTTGACCTAAACTGTTTACTTAAATCCTCCTGAGATTTAAAGTTAATATTTCAATCATGTAATGATACATTTGCTTGTTCACATTTCTGTGATGTCAGTTAATGGTCACATTTGCATGCAGGTAAACAAAATATTTCAAATATAAAAATTTAGGTCATACGTAATTGAAAAGTAATCCAAAAGTAGTAAATCACATTACTGATTATAATACAATTTTCATCATGTAATTTGCAATCATTAACTGAATACAATTTGTAAGTAATCTACCCAGCACTGCATATACATCTTTATACTACTACTACTATTATTATTATAAATCTTATGTATTACTATTACTTATTTATATCATTCTTTTCACAATGCATACTGTTTAAAGCAGCTACACACACAAAAAAGTATATTTCATGTATATTTTACACTATCTTTAAGTATTATATTATTGGTCAGTAATTCATAATTACTTTAATATAGACAGTAATACATAATATTTTAAGTATGAAAGGGACATTCCTTTTACTCATCAGAATCCCTCACTAATATCACCGTTTTAGGAATAAAACAAAATAATTACATCATGAGGAAAATACTAAAAGAAGCTGAATTGGGTTCGACCAAATAAATGCTCATGATCCGTGATCATTCTCTCGTGTGGCACACTGTTAAACGTGCGTTCTGCTCGATTCTCCACCGCAGCTCTGTCATAAATCAAACGCTTGCTGTTCTACGCAGCTTTCTGAGCCCAGTGAACACCACAGCTCCGTCCAGGCCTGTAATAGTGAGGGCAGAGCTAGGGAGTGCTGGAGTAATTCTTCACGCTGCCACATCACACCTCTGTCATGTCAGAGCAAATGCAGACGCCCAGACCGCAGGCTAGCTCTGCTAACCGCTAATCTCCGTCTGACAGCACACAAACAATCACAGGAACCACTGCAAGCCAAAGCTTCACAGTAACGCACTGACAAAATCTGCACGCTAGTCCTGAACATCCAGTAGCTGTACCAGGAGTCCACGGCTATATTCAGGACAGACTCTCTCAATGTTATGAACAAACGTTCTTCCAGTAATGCTAACTCTGACAGCACATGTACATCACAGAGACGTTTATTTGACGTCTGCATTTATATCTGCAGTACGTATTTTTTAGAGTGTTTGCTCATCTGCAATACGTCTATAGAACGTTTCCTATGTCTCAGATGTCAAATAGACGTTTATTAGATGTCTTTAAGATGTTTAGAACTGACATTTTAAAGACGTCTGTCAGATGTTTGTACACAGCAGATCAAGCGATGTGTAACAGACATCTTGCAGACGTGCATGTGCTATCTGGGAACAGAATGTTTGTTTAAATTATCTGGTCTTTCAAAATGTTCTGAAAACAAAAACATCTATACATCATCTGTGGATGTAACATTCATCAAACATTATTTCAATGTTACCACTTGTTTCAGATCGTTCAGGGAACAAGTCAAGTCTAGTCACTCTTATTTGTTTAGCGCTTTATACAATACTGATTGTGTCAAAGCAGCTTTACAGTGTCAAACAGTAAAATAGTGTGTCGATAATGCAAGAGGACAATAACAAAGAGTCATTTTCCAGCTAAAGTCAGTTCAATGATGATTCAGTGATTTCATCATCCACTTCAGATCTCGTCCAATAGTGTCTGTGCATTCAACATTCACAACTATCGCTCACCATAATGTTGCAAAATAATAAAAATGGAATGTTCCCTTAATGTTCATATTCATATAACCAAGAAAAAACGATTTTAAAACATGTACGATTCTGAGAACATTCAGAAGTAACGTTTTCATAACTTAATGGCGTTCTCAGATTAAAAACAGCTGATTTATCTTGTCCGCTGATGGTTTGTTTGACAGTATAACCAGATCTGAACATCAGTGCAGCATAAATAAAGCAGAGGTTCTCTGAATCTGACTGTTACACAATCTTTGCTCTGCAGCATTTCGTTCTACAGTATATCGATGTCTGGAGGTCTTCTTTCTGAGACGCATGATAGCCACATTAGACTTCCAGCCCTTCCTTTTCCTCTCAGCCATCAATGTGCGCCCCCTCAGATGCCCGTCTCTCTCTCTCTCTCTGTGCAGCTGACTCTAAATCTCTCTAATCTTTCACCATCAGGGCAGTAATTCAGCTCACTATAAAGCAGGATTGTTAATAAGCGTTATAAAGCCGTCTCCTCTGTTGCCCGACTCCATTAAATCCACTTTAATTCAGATCCATTCACAGCGCTGCAGTGAAGCACTCTGGGAAATCGCACCAGATCACACCGCACCTGCCACTCAATAATGGGAAATCCCTCACCTTCCTGCACTTATGCTTCTGATTCTGATTGGAGACGTTTAACATCATGTGAATCGCAGATAAACACACATCATTTTGCCCTGCCCTCTTTTATCGTGATCTGTTCACAGCTGTGTTTTAACACGCTGCCGCTGTTTCTCAGATGCTGCTTAGTTTGACCGCGACTCGCTCTAAGACTCCGCGGTCACTCATTAAATAAATTCAGCACCAATCTTCAAAACACAAAGGTCGAAGTCATTAAAATGTGCACATGTTGGTTTGTGAAATTGACGGAATGAAACAGCAAACCCTGGATTCATAAAGGGGTGAGCTGTGGGCGCCGTGCCCAAGGTCTAGCCGCTCAGCGTGACGCATTAGCAGACGTGACCCTGTGACTTACACAAAAACACTAATAATAAGAGCTCTGTAGCCTGCTGTCTGCTCCTCAGACGTCATGAAGGGCATTATAACAAAACATCAGACGATCACAGACGTCTGACACTCTCCATCAGCTACAGCGGAGATCAACCGACAGAATGGATCATTCACAATTTTTCCATTTGCATCATTTTCTATTTTACACACCAGCAACTGAATAACTAGATGAAACTAATAAATACAAATTATGCATATGCATTACACACACAATATCAATATTTTTATAATGACCTCAAATAATAGATCAACACTGAATATTATAGCACCACAACTGCAGTCAGTCCGGCAGCATTATGATTTCAGAACAAGGCTTGAACGGTCAGGCTTTGAACACAACAATTAATAAATTAATAACATAATATTCAACCCTACAATATGTGTAAGATTGAAAAACAAATGGAAGAATGTTTACATATCTGTTCATTTTGCTTTAGAAAAAAATACCTATAGATCTTGTTAGATAGATAGATTGTTAGTTTTGTCGGTTGGAGTTTTGGTGTTAATGGTTAGTTTTGTCGGTTGGAGTTTTGGTGTTAATGGTTAGTTTTGTCGGTTGGTATTGATGGTTAGTTTTGTCGGTTGGAGTTTTGGTGTTGATGGTTAATTCTGTCAGGACCACTATCGTCAAATATGATTGACAATTAGCATACAGTTTGGATTGGCGGTATGGTTCTGTTCTGGGCAAGAACTCCCTGCGCCTCCATGCAGCCTAGCATGGATGAGAGCAGGGAGAGCAGCAATAACCCCCCAAAACACAACCAAATGCTGATATCCCCCAACACAAACTGATAGCAAAATCTTAAAGCCTTAAGCAGCAAGCATGTTGCCCTCCGAATAATGACTGGATTGCTCTGGAACAAGCATGTTCCCAACAATACAGCTATAACTTAAGAACAAGCATGTTCCCAATAATGAACAGGTAGCTTAAGAACAAACATATTCCCACTACGACTAGACAGCTTAAGAACAAGCATGTTCCAAATACGACTATAGCTTTTAGAACAAGCATTTTCCAATAACTACCAGATAGCTCTGGGACAAGCGTGTACCTGACAATACAACTATAACTTAAGAACAAGCATGTTCCCTGATAATACTGAGGGACCTTATATATGAATGCTTAGATAGGTGTCATATTCCCATAGGTAGATGGGGATCAGCTGAGAGTCAGCTGATGCGAGCTTGACTAACGTGACCTGCCAGAACTAACGCTACGCTTGATTTTTGTCGGTTGGTATTGATGGTTAGTTTTGTCGGTTGGAGTTTTGGTGTTAATGCTTAGTTTTGTCGGTTGGTATTGATGGTTAGATTTGTTGGTTGGTGTTGTTGGTTAGTTGTGAAGGTCACCGTGGGCCAGTATGTCGTTTGTGTTGTAGAATCTTTGCTCGTCTGTCAGATCATGCGGTGAAGCTGTCGCCCCCTGCGGGTAAACACGGCTGACTGCAGAGAATCTAATTTATGATGTCTTGCCGGGTCTCTATCTCCTACAGAGAAGCTGTAAAGCAGCTCCATAAAGAGCCGGGAGCGCAGTGATTTATGCCCGTCTGAGTCTCTCACGTCTGGGCCGCAGTCAATCTGTGATTCCTGATCTTCCCTGGAGCTCGTTAGAGCTCGTGCTTCCTCCAGGGCCTGTAAGATCACGACATTATGATGCTTCCCCAGAAACTGTAATTGAAACACCGTCCCAGAGTGAAGGCTGCTGTTTAGTTCACTGCACAGATGAAATTATAGCAGCCGTTCGTGGAAATCAATACAGCAACTGCATACTTGGATCATGCACATTTATGAAAACATGCACCAGGTACTGTATCCAATAATGCAGTGCATTTGAATTTCCATTTTTCTTTTCTTGATGTATTATTTGATCAAACTGACAATGCTTTTTTTACGATTTAAACCAGATTAAAATGCCATGTTTGCGAGATGATAACGTGAGGTCATGCTACAATAATGTAACATACTACAGTGTGCACATGCTATTAATAGTGTGCAGTGAGCAGTAGTGCTCAATCAGACGGAGGGAACATCCTCATCTGTCTCTCTCTCTCTCTCTGATGAAGTGAAGAGGTTTTTCTAATGCACTAATGGTCTTGTTCATTTCCTGGCCGAGGGGAAACTCAGATTTCACAGCAAACTGTCTTGGTGCAACACTAATGACTGAGCCAAATTAAATCCAGCGCAAATAACTGCTAACTATAGCGCACACACACACACTTGCTGTGGTTTGAGGGCAGGGAGACTCTTCACACTTTGAACAGCCGTTGTGACACATCACACTGTGAATCTTCTCACTGTCTTTCTTTCTTAACCGCACAAGATCACTTCACATGGACAGACTCATTACTGTACGAGCTACTCATATCACCAATGAGCCATATTTAAAACATTTACATTGTCCATGTCTTTTAAAGCAGATTTATTGTATGAAGGTAAATTAGCACACTAGATCTCTCGCGTGTTTCCTAATATGACAGTGTCAAGCTCAAGCGCCGCCACAAACAACAACTATTACAAATGTTTAGTCTGACTGCATTATATATCAGTGAATGGGGACATTCTGTAGACTTCTATTGGGTTTTTATATACAGCGAGTTACAAATACTGTAACCTAACACTAAATTAACATAAAACTTCTTACTTTAAAGGAGACATATGATGCCCCTTTTTACAATATGCAATATAAGTCTCTGGTGTCCCCAGAATGTGTCTGTGAAGATTCATCTCAAAATAGCCCCAGATCATTTATTATATCATTTAGAAAATGCCTATTTTGAGTGGAAGCAGAAACACGCTGTTTTTCGGGCCTGTCTCTTTAAATGCAAATGAGCTGCAGCGCCCCGCCCCCTTTTCCAGAATAGAGCTGCTCCATTACAGCTAGTTCCTCCGTTACTCTGCTAAAAACATCAGTTTGGTTTTGATTATCATTTCTAATGTGCTGAAATCATGTGTTTTAAACCATATTAGTTTAAACTTCAGAAATATGGTTTTCTGAGCACACACGGACAGAAAGCAGCTGTCACAGCATGTGAGTACTAAACTAAGTTCTCATTCACATACAAGTTTATGCTAAAAACACACGAGTTACAAAAACAGTGGGTTATGTCTGTGAAGGTAAACAGCTGGGAAATAAATTGCATGTTTATATTAGATCTGTGTGGCAGCAGCAATATACAGTAAATAAATCAATAAATGCACTGCTCTGTTGTCTCCTCTGAGGCTGGGACTCTAAACAGTGTTCTGTGCTCGTCTGTGCAGCCAAACACAGAACAGTTAGCATGTTTTGCTCAAACTTTCACTATGGCATTAGAGCTGGTACACCGTTGTCGCTGGCGAAATCAAATGACGGCGCCGTGGGTGTAAACTTACAGATAAAATTTTTCACGTTTCCTTGGTTGGTAGATGCACCGGGGACCTGATTATAGCACTTACAACCTGGAAAAGTCAGATTTTCATGATATTTCATCTTTAAATAAATGTTAACGGACCAAAAAAGAGACTTATTTAATTTCATCTAGTTAAGAAGACATCATTTCTCATTTTAATTTTGTTTATATTGATGTACTAAAATAACAAACCTAAACTAAAACAAAATAAATATAAACTATAGATATATATATAAACAACAAAAAACTGTTAAAATGACAAAAACACACAACAAAATTACTAAAACTTTAACTAAATTTAACACGAAAACAGAAAATATAAAAATAAAATGTAAAATATTAACAAAGACTATAAAAAGTATCTCAATGATACACTGGGCTAAATGCCACACTAACCCTGACAGAAAACGTTCTGCATTTTCACAATAATAATAAAAATAAATAATAAATAATCATGTTTATACTGTAACAGGATGTCCTCAGAAGGAGGTTTTAGGGCCAAACTATCCTAAACTGCTGTAAGAATCCTAATGAAACCAGCATTTCATCTGATCCTGTCCTGTATTCCCAGCTTTATCTCAGTATTAACACACACACACACGTCTCACGGTCTCATGAGGTTTTCAATGTGTTTCACAGAGTTTCTGCTGAAAGTCTGTTGCTCAGACTCATGGTTCAGCTCTCCAAATGACGTCTAACTCAAAACAACTGGAAGCGCTGATTAACTTAATCATTTCAGTGCTCTGTTCACATGAGTGATTCTGAACATTCACATTTCAACATCTGAACGCCACACACATACTCCACTACGCCAGAGAAATACAGCCGTTTCATCTCATTTTACCTTCGTCGTTCATGAGCGACATTTTCTGAATTTATAATGCTCAAATAAACACCACAAAGAAGAATCTGTCACTGCAGAGTTTGCATTTACTCAAAACGCCTTACCAACACTGAAATGAGTGTGTTTGTCAAATAACAACTAACCAATTATCAAATAAACAGCAACAACAATAACAGTCATCTGAAGCTTCAAGATGAGCTGATGAGTCACTGACGGAACACAAACTACACTACACGCTACGTACTACACACTGCATACTACACGCTACGTACTACACTACATGTCACACTACATACTACACAATACGTACTACACACTACACTACACTACAACTACATACTACATACTACACACTATACACTACAGTGCACTACACACTATATACTACACACTACACTACAACTACATACTACACACTACACTACACTAAACACTACATACAACACACTATACACAACGGTACGCTACACACTACACTACATACTATACACTATAGGGCTGGGACTATAAATCGATGCAGAATCGATTCTTAGATTTTCAGAATGCATCGCGATTCCTCTGGAATCGATTCTGAGCTTAGATTTTAACAGCAGATGGCGCTCTAATCTAGTTTTTATCCGCACACTCAAACACTCATGAAGAAGAGTGCTAAAGAGCGCTTGTGCCTTCGGCTGAGTCTGTAATTTCACCTCAGCTCAGAATGCTTTTATGACGGCAGATTAATGTAAACACAGCCCACTGTGAACACCCTTGTAATTTGCTTCAACCTTTTCGAATTTTATGAATGAACGGCCGTTTCTGAAGCATGCAGCGCCATCTGCTGTTCAAAACTAAGCTCAGAATCAACTCAAGAAAGAATCGCGGTGCATTCGGAAAATCTCAGAATCGATGCTGAATCATTTCTCGATGCATCGATTTATTTTCCCAGCCCTAATACACTACACACTTCACGCTTCACTGCAGCTGCATTCAGCTGTTTCTGTTCTTCCTGTGTTCATTTCTTCTTCCTCTCTTTCTGTTCTTGAGGAAACCCCTCGGCAACTGCTGCCATGGCAACATGATTAATTGGCGTTATTCCTCTCATTGGATTGGAATCGATCAACAACTCCAGGACAAACAGGAACAGCACACACACATACACACGCTCTGTGTCACCACCGTGACCTTTGACCTCCAGATGATCTATGAACACTCCCGAGTCACTGACACACTTGCATACAGTCGGTCAGTGAATTTCTCCTCCCTGCGCGGCAAACTGTCAATAATGGCATGCAGATCATTATTTATCCACATTAGCGTTTACATTCGCGCGCAGCTGTGAGGTGAGCTGCCACTCCTGATGAAAGCATCAGTGAGCGAGGGGGATTTTAATAGTGACTCTGCAGACAGCATGAGGATGGAAAGCGCTGCTGGAGCTCATTATCTCCGGCAGGAATCTCGTTACACCACGCGCTCGTTTCTGCGCTGCAATCAGGGACGCCATTCTCATTCCGCCGAGACACGACACACACACACGCTTCATGACAGGCACACACATATGACCAAAACATCCACCGGCAGAATTAATAATCAGCCTCTCTGCTCTTTGTATTTCAATTCATTTATCCAATTCATTAATTTCACTGTTTTTTTTTGTTTGTTTTATTCCTCGTGTACATTTTTTAAAGTCTTGTGACCTGATCACTGATCACCTAACACTTCGTATTTATTAAATCATGAACATGTAAATATACTGTGAGTCTGCATTTTTGTTTCAGTTTTAGTTTCACTCGCTCCGTGTCCAATAAAGAAATCTACGTACTCTGTTTTCTGGTCAAATATCTTCCTTTAATCCTGACTATGAGAAAAAAAAAATAAAAATTGAAGAAACAAAATCTTAAATCTTAGATCTTAAATTTCATAGATGTTCATTAATTTCACTGTTTTTTTTTGTTTGTTTTATTCCTCGTGTACATTTTTTAAAGTCTTGTGACCTGATCACTGATCACCTAACACTTCGTATTTATTAAATCATGAACATGTAAATATACTGTGAGTCTGCATTTTTGTTTCAGTTTTAGTTTCACTCGCTCCGTGTCCAATAAAGAAATCTACGTACTCTGTTTTCTGGTCAAATATCTTCCTTTAATCCTGACTATGAGAAAAAATAAAAAATAAATTAAAGAAACAAAATCTTAAATCTTAGATCTTAAATTTCATAGATGTGGTAAAGAAAACTGTGACTCCGCTGTATTCCAAAGAACACACTCTCATCTGACTTCACAGTTGCCATTCTTAAAGAGCCGGCACACAATTTTAAGATACTACAAATTTTCAATGTAAAATAAGAATATTTGTGTAAATGGTACACATGAATAAAGTAAGTTTACAAATGCAAACAATCCAAAACAAAAAAATATTCAAAGCTGAAATGCACTACATAATATTAAATATTTGTTACTGAATCGAAGCTAAAAAATAGGCTCCTACATATACTGTATTCCTTTCGGAAATCTACTACAGAGCCGGCACACAATTTTAAGATACTACAAATTTTCAATGTAAAATAAGAATATTTGTGTAAATGGTACACATGAATAAAGTAAGTTTACAAATGCAAACAATCCAAAACAAAAAAATATTCAAAGCTGAAATGCACTACATAATATGAAATATTTGTAATGCTCCTACATATACTGTATCCCTTTCGGAAATCTACTACACTTTTACTGTAGTAACTGTAGTAATGTGGTCTGTTTGATTTACGTTTATTTTTATCACACATTTCATTAACAATGGTAATTCAAAGTGCTTCACATGAAAATTATTTTAAAACAGTAGCCATTAAAAGGTACATCAACCAAAAGGTAAAAACAAGAAAGATGGGGACTGAAGTTAGATTAATTATTAAAACAAAATAAAGGTAAACATTAAAAAAGAAAATAGATCTAAAGGAGACATCAAAGATAGGTATAAAAGTTAAATTTGAAGCGCAGTGCGATCACACTTTCAGTCTGGACATAAACTCCGTCAGCAGAAAAAGGGCAAACGTTCAACAAGAAAACTCTTAGAAAGCCAAGATGTCTGAAGGCCTCACAGACAGAAGAATTTTAGATGTTCATCAGTGAATTACTGTCTAACAAATTGATGACGCTGATGGAATGACAATAATATTAATCTGAAGTGTTTTTGTCTGATCTGAGCAGATCATCCGGTCACAGCATCAGCAACACTTGATGGAAGTAAATTTCTGTGTTCCTCAGCTCATGTCAGATACTGGATGTTAGTGAACAAATGTGACACACGATAGGGCCAGGTCCCGGCATGGGCAGGGGTGGGTGAGCCCACTCAAAAAAAAAAAAAGTTTATTTTGTTGTGAAAGTGCATGATATTCTAGGTTGCCTGTGAAAGGGCATGATATTGCTCTTTTTTCAGTGTATATAATATAGTTAATATAGCAATATAGCAAAACTAGGCTCATTTGGTGAGAAAGGTGAGCAAATGATGACAGATTGATCATGTTTGATCACTATGTCTCTCTGTCTGTATGTCTGTCTCTCTCGCTCTCTGTATGTCTGTCTGTCTCTCTGTCTGTCTGTCTGTCTGTCCGTCCTTCC
>NW_015558589.1:234832-235560 GCF_001515605.1 Sinocyclocheilus anshuiensis | reverse complement strand
CCTTTCGGAAATCTACTACACTTTTACTGTAGTAACTGTAGTAATGTGGTCTGTTTGATTTACGTTTATTTTTATCACACATTTCATTAACAATGGTAATTCAAAGTGCTTCACATGAAAATTATTTTAAAACAGTAGCCATTAAAAGGTACATCAAACAAAAGGTAAAAACAAGAAAGATGGGGACTGAAGTTAGATTAATTATTAAAACAAAATAAAGGTAAACATTAAAAAAGAAAATAGATCTAAAGGAGACATCAAAGATAGGTATAAAAGTTAAATTTGAAGCGCAGTGCGATCACACTTTCAGTCTGGACATAAACTCCGTCAGCAGAAAAAGGGCAAACGTTCAACAAGAAAACTCTTAGAAAGCCAAGATGTCTGAAGGCCTCACAGACAGAAGAATTTTAGATGTTCATCAGTGAATTACTGTCTAACAAATTGATGACGCTGATGGAATGACAATAATATTAATCTGAAGTGTTTTTGTCTGATCTGAGCAGATCATCCGGTCACAGCATCAGCAACACTTGATGGAAGTAAATTTCTGTGTTCCTCAGCTCATGTCAGATACTGGATGTTAGTGAACAAATGTGACACACGATAGGGCCAGGTCCCGGCATGGGCAGGGGTGGGTGAGCCCACTCAAAAAAAAAAAAAGTTTATTTTGTTGTGAAAGTGCATGATATTCTAGGTTGCCTGTGAAAGGGCATGATATTGCTCTTTTT
>NW_015558589.1:233848-234655 GCF_001515605.1 Sinocyclocheilus anshuiensis | reverse complement strand
TCTGTGTGTGTTTGTGTGTGTGTGTGTGTGTGTGTATGTCTGTGTGTGTTTGTGTGTGAGCGAGTATGTCTGTGTGTTTGTGTGTCTCCACAGACCTGCTCTTTAAACAGCGTCTGCATTCACACACACAGCTACAATCAGACAGACAGACAGAGAAGGCAGAATGGAGGATTCTGGGAAGGCTGAATGTATGAGATGGAGAGCTCACGAGGACGAGAGCGCACGGCTCGAGCACTCTCGAAGCCGCACGCTCACATGAAAACAATGACATGACGGGAGTGTCACAAAACGGGCTCTGTCACAAAACCATGAATTATACTAGACCGAAGTGACAGAACCCTGACAAATAAAGCACCCTTAAATTGAAATTGAAATTGAGAGAGAGAGAGAGAGAGAGAGAGAGAGAGGGCAGTTGAAATGTCTTTCTGTTCTCTGTGGTGTAACAGCATCAAACAGAAATGAACCGACTGATATTTAGATCATTTTATGTCAGTATCTGCTGTACTGTTACAAAGATTTAATTGATTTACATTACAAACATCAGAATTTCATCATACTTGCCCTGAATAAAGCTGAGCTGTTTTTCCTCCATATTCTCACTGTATCAGACTATATGAGCCATAAAAGCCTGATGGAACAAATATGATATAAAACATAAAATCAATAAGCATGCATTTTTTAAATTATTTTCTCAGAGCCTCGTCACTCATTGTTCAATTAACAGATTCTATAGCTTTATGATTAAACCCCCGTCAGTGGAGAACATCATCACACACACACACACACAAACACACACACACACACACA
>NW_015558589.1:233225-233635 GCF_001515605.1 Sinocyclocheilus anshuiensis | reverse complement strand
ACACACACACACACACACACACACACACACACACACACAACACAATCGTTTTTGGTTGGCTATATCACTGAGCCAAGGTTAAGCATATTAACTCCTAACTCGACTTCTGACCCCTAAACCAACCCTCATAGACATCACTAGACTAAAACATAAACATGATTTGGCAGATTTATGAGCCTTTTTTAACCAATGAGGACACATAAAATGAGAAAAAAAGAGAACAATGTTTGGACACAATGGCAGGCGGTTCAGCTCATCTCTCATGATTCGACATACGTTTACAAGCTGCTAAACATCCAGAGCGACTGCGGACACATTTAATCTGCTCAACATAGTTAGAATGTCCCACTCAGGTTTACTGTGTGTGTGTGTGAGTGTGTGTGTGTGAGTGTGTGTGTGTGTGTGTGTGT
>NW_015558589.1:228771-232717 GCF_001515605.1 Sinocyclocheilus anshuiensis | reverse complement strand
TGTCCTCACCGTATATCACTGCAACTCTCTCTCATTTTAATTAGATTCTGTGAGGGAGGATTTCTGAAGGCAAAGCTGCCAGGAATACACACACACACACACACTCAATTTGATCCTGTGTGTGTTTCTAAGCTGTTTGCCTGTTGGTAAAACTCATGACTAGGCTATTACTAGCCAGCTAAACTGCTTAAAGTAATTGGCCACCAACACACGCACACACACACACACACACACACTCACACACACTTCTACTCTAACTACTACATATGTCATTTAGGGAACTTTTTTGTCAGATTTAGCTTATTTCTGAGGACAGTTCACAAACCATAAACACACACACACACCGCAGGGGATGTTTTAATGACGGCTTGATTCTGAATCATATGGTGAATCAGACACTCTTGATGAGTTCAGACGCAGATGATGAAGGACAGACGTCATTCTGTCACTATCAACACTCAAGATCTGCAGTCACAGAGAGACTGTAAATACTGGATGTGTTCACATCAGCGCTGCTCATGCAGACTCTGATTAAAATGAGTCTGCCGCTCAGAATACTGTCCAGGTAGGGCTCTGGCTGTGGATTGAACAGAGCTACAGATGAGGAACTAGCCAGCCAGCATTAATGTGAGCGGCTCCTGCTCCAAACTCCAGATAAAGACATGTCATTTCACACTCTTTCTGACAGGACTGCAGTAGTTCAGCCTATTCCCAGGCCTCCCTTTTCCAGATAACATCCGCATGCGTCTCTGTGCCTCTCTGTCTGTCTCTTTATCTCTCAGGCTTAGCGCGTTTGGTCAGGAGTATGGCGGATAAGCCGCTTTACTTCCATGGACTACATCTCCCATAATTCCTCTGGAGTGCCTCTGAAATCCCACACGAGGAGGAGACGGCGGCGGTGAGGATTTGCTCAACAGGCCTCCATCTTTTCTCATTGCACTGGATTTTGCTCCACAAAACCAGCAGCTCAGCAGTGAGAGTCGCCGAGACCCTCCGCAGACCGAAGCCTTTTATCACACTCACGACAGCAGTCGCGTGTTTTTACATGCTCATTCGCTAAAATGTATTATTAAAAATATAGGTGATAAAATCAATTCATCTAAATTAATCTTGACAAACCACTTATCATTAGAAAGTTTTTATAATCAGAAACTCTTTCAAAAGAAGGAAGTTATTCATTAATTTGTAACGAGTATGCAGCAAAATTGTTAGAGCCATTCAGACTTTTATTATGAAATCAATATAAACGTGCAATCATGCAATGATCAGTGGAAACCTTGATTATTTTTCATGTGTTCGAAACATAGTTTTTCATCTGAAAAAAGTGTTGAAAATGTAAAAAGTATAGACAGATTTTCCATTTATGATGCAGCATGTCTTAAACAACAGAGTCCAACATGACTTTAGAGTCCAACATGCTTTGAAAATGTATATATTTTATATAAAATATAAAAATGCTATTTTTTGCATTTTACATTTGACTCAAACTTTTTTCTACTTATTGAACTTTTTTCACTTCAACAATAATCTGCCAAGTGTCTGCCTTCTGTGCTTTAAAGCATCTAAGATGTACAACCACTTTGGAGTCTACACCATAAAAGTGGGACTAACCTGACCTGCATGTAAATCAGTTCCAGCATGCAGTGTTGTTAGTTACTAACGCAATTACGTAATTGAATTACAAAATAAATGTAAACGATTATGGGGGGTGGGGGCAGGACACAGATCTAATCTTTAGGACACAGATTAGGACACGTTTATTTGATAACCGATTTATTTCCTATTTGGGATTATGTATATGCTTTAATTTTTAAAGTAACTGTTTCCCAAGGCAATTGTTAGATGCCAGTGTTTCCTGTCGTAGCTATGCAGAGATTTGATTTCAGAAACAGTATCATAGCAATTAAACTATTTCTTGTTATGATTTTAAATCTGTATTTAACCTCAGAATGATCTCAGATTAAAAAGAGGTGCTAAAGTCTGATTTTGTGGTGGCTGCGCTTTAAATTCAATTATTAGAATCTTAATTGAAGTGATGAAGGGTTAGAAAGTCTGATAGTAATCAGTGTTGAGTTCTACTGTAAGGTTAACCCTGCCTGCTTTACATGTTTGAAAATGAATAATGAGAAATGTAGAAAAGTAATCAAAATGTAATCAGTTACATTACTTTAATAAAGTAATTGAAATAGTTACACTACTTATTACATTTTAAATACGGTAATTTGTTATCTGTAACCTATTACATTGCTGTAACCCAAAGTAACCTTCCCAACAGTGCTAGCATGTGAATGCAGTGCAGGTTTTAGCAGATCTTCAAACATAATGTGACATAAAGAACAGCAGAGACAGCAAAGGGACTCAATTCTGATTTCATGATGTCTTTAAGAATCGCTGCTTTAAAAACACCTCCTGATCTGCCAAGACTCGAATAAAACATCAGCCATGCGTGTGTGAAGATATTTAGCTGAACATGGTCAATAACACAGTGTGAAAGTCAAAAGTCTCCAGTCATTTCATTTCTCTGTCTCGTATGTCTTCAGTGAAAGGCAACAGAAGTGCAGCTGTCAACACATTCAGCTCTAAGCAGAGTATGATTGATTGAAACCAATACAGTCTCAAACAGCCACCATTATGAATATAGAGACGGAGAGAGAGAGAGAGTACAGCCACTTGCACTATATGCCTATACTATACATCACTATATGCACTAAATCCAACTGAAGCCCTGCATATGGAGCTTTGTAAAAGCATCCTTAGAGTACACACTGTAAAAAATAAGTGTAATTTTAACTGTAAAATGTTGTAAAAACGCTACGGAAAAAAACTGTTAATAGGTTAACAGTAAATTCCCATACTATATACAGGGAAAAACTGTAAAATATCTAACCAGACATTTCATGTAATTTTACAGTAAAATGCTGTTAATTGTACAGTTTTTAGAAGTAAAAATAACAAATCAATGTATAATTTACAGTCAAAAACTGTAAACTGATATTCCCAGAATTCCCTGCATGACACTCCACATTTGAAAGTATTTTGTTTAAATAATCATGTTTTTTTAATAGTTTTTGTTATTAGTTATGTATATTTGGGCTTTATGTTACATCTTCTGTTGTTTAATGAAAGTTTAATGCATTATTTAAGTATCATGTGTGTTACCATGATGGTGTTTTGTGTTTGCATGAATGACTCTGTGCACCTTCTATATATTAGTACAAAATTATTCTGGCAACCACAGCTGCCAAAATTATTTTGTAAAAACTACAGATTTTTTTTTTTTACACAGAAACACCTGACAACGCATGAAGGGCAGAATTAGGCTAACACCCTCTATTAATCCACATTGAGAAAAGAGCTATCAAATTTCAGATGCATCTTATCATAAACTAAACAGGCGGCGATGTAGAATCGGTGGGCGGGGCTAAACAGACGGTGATGTAGAATCGGTGGGCGGGGCTAAACAGACGGTGATGTAGAATCGGTGGGCGGGGCTAAACAGATGGTGATGTAGAATCAGTGGGCGGAGCTGTCAGATAGTGACGTAGAGTCGGTGGGCGGGGCTAAAGGCCGTGCTGTAGAATCGGTGGGAGGGGCTAAACGAATCGGTGGGCGGGGCTAAACAGAGGGTGATGTAGAATCGGTGGGTGTGGCTAACCAGACAGCGATGTAGAATCGGTGGGCATGGCTAACCAGACAGCGATGTAGAATCGGTGGGCGGGGCTAAACAGACGGCGATTTAGAATCGGTGGGCGGGGCTAAACAGAGGGTGATGTAGAATCGGTGGGTGTGGCTAACCAGACAGCGATGTAGAATCGGTGGGCATGGCTAACCAGACAGCGATGTAGAATCGGTGGGCGGGGCTAAACAGACGGCGATTTAGAATCGGTGGGCGGGGCTAAACAGAGGGTGATGTAGAATCGGTGGGTGTGGCTAACCAGACAGCGCT
>NW_015558589.1:227485-227817 GCF_001515605.1 Sinocyclocheilus anshuiensis | reverse complement strand
GATGTAGAATCGGTGGGTGTGGCTAACCAGACAGCGATGTAGAATCGGTGGGCGGGGCTAAACAGACGGCGATGTAGAATCAGTGGGCATGGCTAACCAGACGGCGATGTAGAATCGGTGGGCGGGGCTAAAAAGACGGCGATGTAGAATCGGTGGGCGGGGCTAAACAGTTAGTGATGTAGAATCTATGGGCGGGACTAAACAGGAAGTGCTGTAGAATCAGTGGGCGGGGGCTAAACAGTAGTGCTGGGCGGTATGACCAAAAATTTATGTCACGGTATTTTTCAAAATTATACCGGTTTCACAGTATATAAGTTTTTTTTTTGGGGGGG
>NW_015558589.1:220179-227185 GCF_001515605.1 Sinocyclocheilus anshuiensis | reverse complement strand
TTGGGGGTGGGGGGGGGGGGGGGGGGGGGTTCATGCATGACTGGGTGTTAGCCACATTTTCTACTGATTGAGAAAGGAAATACTGCAGTAGATTGACTTAGAATGCCCTATTTTACACTGTCATGACGAGTGAATATTGTAGAAAAATTCCACACTAAATAGTGACTAAACATGACCCATTAATACATGTTAACCAGGAGTCACTCTCATTTATAATCGCGACATCGTCTGATAAAATCAACATGCATCTACACTAAATAGCGGCTATGCGGTGGTTCTGGATATATTTTATTTTTTATTTTTTTCTCATGCAGCGCACTGCCTGCGTCTGAGTAACAAACTAAAAAACAACACACAAAAAAGTGTATAATATTAACAGACAAACTATGCTGATATTTATAATTCCAAACAGTCAGTTAGTGACAGGTGCTTGGAAACGCAGTTTTGTACTCCATTTCTGACGAGTCTGCTGCGGTACAGCCAATTGAATGCGCTGCTTCTCTGCCCCGGCTCACTGCACAGAACAGACGCCGAGAGAGGCGACACTGCGCTGGGAGAGTCAGACCTTGCGCTCATACTGGCGAGGCAGTACTGGCAGTACTGGCGACATCTTCCAAATGAATGAACGCTAAGGTTTATCTGTGCTCATGTGTTTTCGTGTGTTTATGTCACGCTCGTGTGTGTGAGACGCGGGAGCTGATGGCAGGGGGCTGTGGATATTTGTGGCGGTCAGTGTGGATATTGTGGATGAGTTCTTCTGTGTCATCACGTTCTATTAGTTCTACAGCTTTAGTTTCGGAACTTTCACGCTTAGTAACACATACAGCTGTTCCCTCACCACAGTGCAACAGTGAAAAGAGACCCCTCTCAAACAGTGTCGCATTCCGAACGTTGTTTATAATAATAATAAAAAATAAACGTTATGTTATAAAGCGCCTTTAAAAGCAGCTTCTCAAAGTGCTGAACACAATATAATCAATACAATAAAACAATACGAAATCAACAAGCAAATTAAATAAAAAAAAAATGTCATAAGTTGAACTTTAAAAACATCATAATTCTGAACTTCCCTACGTTAGAAGAAAGAGAAAGCCTTATCACCCATTTATCTTAGATGTGTTTGAGGAACAACCAACAAGTTTGACTGAGAGGAACGCAATCTACGACTAGGAGTGTATGGATGTAACAGTTCTGTAAGGTAATGTGGTGCCAGTCCATGTAATGCTTTAAAAGTAAGCATCATAATTTTGAAATCCACTCTAAACCTGACCGGGAGCCAGTGCAAAGATTCTAACACTGGAGTAATATGACTGCCAATCCTAGTCCCAGTTAAAATCCTGGCCACTGAATTTTGTACATATTGCAACTTATTAAGTGTAGATTTAGAAGTTCCGGCTAAAAGAGCGTAACAATAGTCTAACCGTGAGATGACAAAGGAATTTATCAACATTTCCGCGACTGTAAAATTTAACATTGGGCGCAATCTTGCGATATTTCTGAGGTGGAAAAAAAGAGGTTTTAACAATGCTCTGGACAAAAGAATCAAAAGACAAATTTGCATCAAAAATAACTCCAAGGTTCCTCACTTGACTCTGGATTTCCAAAACAGAGCCGTCAAGAGTCAGGGACAGACAACCAGCTTTAGAAATTTGATAACGGGAACCAATGAGCATAACTTCAGTTTTACCACTGTTTAAACACAATAAATTATTATCCATTTATATTTTAATCTCAGTAATGCAGTCAGACAAATAAGCAACGTCAAATCTATATAAATCTGCGTATCGTCGGCATACAAATGATAATGAAGGCCGAGCGATCTCAAAAGGTGTCCTAAAGGTAACAAATTAATGTTAAAAAGTAAAGGACCTAAAACCGACCCCTGAGGGACGCCAGTTGAGACAGAGCTAATCTCAGACCTATAACCACCCATAGAAACAAACTGGGAGCGGTCAGTAAAATAAGACCTCAACCACCTTAAGGCAGTCCCAGACACACCAAACACTCTTTCAACACGAGCAAGTAGTAGACTGTGATCCACAGTATCAAACGCAGCTCTTAGATCAAGAAGAATAAGAATAGAAGTTGCACCAGAGTCAGGAGCTATCAACAAATCGTTGGTCACCAATGCCGTGATTTGACCAAGGCCGTCTCAGTACTGTGAAATTTACGAAAACCTGACTGAAGACGTTCAAAAAGATTATTAACTGTGAGATGATTACACAAATGAGAGGCAACAATAAGCTCAAGTCATTTTGCCAAAAACGGGAGGTTTGAAATAGGACGGAAGTTATTGAAGTCGTCCAGTGCAACATTTTCCTTTTTGGGTACAGGGGTTACAGCAGCAATCTTTAATGCTGCTGGAACAACCCCAGTCTGTAAGGAGTCATTTATAATACTGAGAACAGCAGGACACAAAGCATCAAAGCAAGATTTAAATAAACTAGTGGGAATAAGGTCAAGCAAGGAAGTGGTAGATTTCATGCTAGATACCTCCCGTTTAAGAGTCTCAGTATCAAGTTGAGGAAAGTTAATAAGAAGAACACCAGTGAACTCAGGTGAACAGTGACATGAGGTAGTAGAAATAGTTGAAACGGAAATTTGTTTACGAACATTATCGACTTTTGAATTGAAAAAAAAATGAAGAAATGAATTACAAAACTGCTGATAAATAGGCATGGTAGAAACAGCATTAACTTGAATCAGACAATTTATAGTTTGAAACAAGTTTCTCGGGTTTCCTTGGTTGTTTTCAATAGTCTGAGAAAAATAAGAAGATCTTGCAGTCTTAATTAGTGCTCTTAATTAGTGCACCCAGAAGATCCTTCCAAGCTAGACAGTATACATTCAAGCCAGTGAGATGCCATTTATGCTCCATTTTCCGACAGGCAGCCTTCTTAGTGCGCAGATTATTCCATGGAGCAGAACGAGCAAAAGTAACCTTGCGTGTCCTCAGAGGAGCAAAAGTGTCTAACTTAGCAATAAGAGTATTATTCAACTGTGAAGCTTTCTCGTCCAACGATGTTAAATCCAAATCACCTAAAATGGAAACAACAGAATTAGAAAAAAACTGTTTGATCAATAGATTTCCACTTCCAGAATGTTACAGTTCGAGTGGTACACACACTCGGTCGATGTAATTCCAAATCAAAGAAGACAGACCAATGTCAACGGATGATAACTGAGATGCAAATGAGCCATTTGTAAACACAAGATCCAGTGTATGACCTTTGCAATGCGTCAGACTTGTTACCAATTGCGAAAAGTTAAATCAGTCCAGTAATAATAGAAATTCCTTTGCCATTACAGAGTCACTTTGGTCCACATGAATATTGAAGTCCCCCACAATAAGGATTCTATGGAACTTCGGGGTCAGCACTGTCAAAAAGTCAGCAAAATCAGATATAAAAGCTGCATGTGACTTATAATTAATAATTAATAAAGACCAGGCTCAGCCCTGCTTAGCTTCAGTGGGCAACCAGTCTTGGGCTACAGGGTGATATGGCTGCTGAATATCACTGACTTAATTTTAGGCGGTTTATAGACAATGCCAATGATTGTAGAAGTAGAGGCAGAGACACTTAAGAACAAGCACTCAAATGTAGAAAACTGAGGAATGGTCACAGCTCTGACGTTGAACTGCCGATTGTAGACAGCAATAATACCACCACCTCTGCCAGATGACATCGGGAGATTTAAAGTTCCAAAACCAGGAGGAGTAATCTGATTAAACAGTAGTCCATCATCTCCTTTATGCCACGATTCAATTAAAAACAGAAAGTCCAGGTTTTGATCAGAGATGAGATCGGCTAAAAGCAGTGCCTTATTATTCACAGAGCGGGCATTAAACAATGCAGCATGGATCGGGCTATGCGATGACAACGGCAGTGATTTATTCTCCACGCAGGGGACAGATATTGAATTTCTATGATCAACACCAGTGGAAGACAAACAGTTAATCTTACACTGGCATGTAGTGACAAAATTAAAAAAGACTGTGAGAAGATGAGACAAAAAGGCTGCACCTCGAGCCCCGATGTATGTATCGTTTAGGACGCAGCAAGCCAGCATCTTGACAAGAATGGTAAAAGTCTTTAGGTAAACGATAAGAAGACCGCCGCAAATTAATCCAAGTGGAGTGCAGAAATAAAAGCAACAGACCAAAGTATATAAAATGGCATAACCACATCGCAGCCGCAAGAGTGCAGAAAAAAAAAAGAATAAATACAAATAAAATAATATAGCCAAACAGGGACGGTAAGAGGAGTGGCAGCCAAACACGCCAGCGTTCCCTCAGCAGCACCGGTATTTAAACAACATACACCGGTATTGCGGTATTTTAAAAATTCATATCGTAAGAAAAATAAACACCGGTATTTGGTATGAACCTGTATACCGCCCAGCACTACTAAAAACAGGCAGTGCTGTAGAATCGGTGGGCGGGGCTGAACAGGCAGTGATGTAGAATCGGTGGGCGGGGCTGAACAGGCAGTGATGTAGAATCGGTGGGCGGGGCTGAACAGGCAGTGATGGGGCGGGGCTAAACAGGCAGTGCTGTAGAATCGGTGGGCGGGGCTAAACAGGCAGTGCTGTAGAATCGGTGGGTGGGGCTGAACAGGCAGTGCTGTAGAATCGGTGGGCGGGGCTGAAAAGGCAGTGATGTAGAATCAGTGGGCGGGGCTAAACAGGCAGTGATGTAGAAGCAGGCGTTGATCTGCATCACTGCCTGTGTAGCCACAGAGGCGGAGGCGGTGCTTATTCATACTATTACGTCATAAAGCGGCAAATTCCAAAAATGTTGTTTTGGCAGATTGGCTTCAATATAAGCTGTTTTTAGACTAATGACAAAGTTTTGAGTTCTGTAACTTACATGATGTTTTTATAGTACAATGACCTCTTATATGTCAAATGATCAAGGGAATTTTGGTTTCTCAGTTCACGACCTCTTGAATCTTGAATTGAATGCTGAAAAGAGCCCCCTCATTAAGCTGGCCCTGAGCTCCACAAACAGACTGATCAGACTAACACGACTAATAATAACCAGCCTCAGTTCACTGACGCGCTCACCCACAGAATCTGGCCAACCAAACCATTCATGCACAAAAAGAAAACTACCTAGCTTATTGGAATGAAACAACACAAAATCCAAGTAAACTGCAATGCTATTTGGCCCTAAAGATAGATTACACAACAGCAGAATATGTGAGCACAGTCAGAGACCACAAACTGAGAAAAAACATGACGAGGTACAGACTCAGAGAGCACAGCCTGGCTCTGGAGAGAGGCAGATCCAGACAGAGCAGCTTATGCCTGTACTGTAACCAAACAGAGCTACACTTCATAACCTGCTCCAACTGTAGTCACATTCAAACACAGCTCTTTCCCAAATTTGAAATGATTTGTCACAACTTCGAAAACCTGGACAACGATGCACAAGCTCAATATACGCTGAAAAAAAGTGAAAAAAGAGATAGCATTTCTCTAGCGGCAGGGTACATTAATGCCTGCCACAAACAGAGGGAAAAGTTGACCCATGTAGAATTGACAGCACTGCGACCATGTTTATCTTGCTCATATAAATGCTTTGGCAATACGCTATTCGAATTTGAGAGACAGAGAAAGAGAGAGACAAAATAAAAGCATAAGAGACACCTATTTCACCCAAATAGCTCAAGTTTTCCCTGAATTCCAGCAAGCGAGCAACTTAGAAAAACTGTGGTATATTTTGGGAGAGAAGGAAAAGTGTATCCACCTGCAGCGCAGTATGTGTCCTCCTGCTAAACTCTCTTCTCCATTCATCACGGCTCTCTGTGTTCATTTACTTTGTCTTTTTTTTAAGCATATATGTATAATATGGACATGTATATGTGTTTCTTTTTTCCCCCTTTTATTTTTTTCTGAGTGTGTGTTTATGACTCAAATCTTGATTAGATAATTAGATACTTTACTGTGAACAACAGAGGCAGAAGATTATTAAAGCAAAACCTCTAAAAAGTAATTTTTTAATTAATATCAACTAAAAACTGCATACATTCAATACATCAAGCTGACTGTTAGCCAAGCTAACATTCTGTGTCAGTTTTTCTGCAGTGTTTTTGTGTGTTGTTGTGTTGTTACACTTCAGCATCATCAACAGAAAGAGAGAAAAATAATGTGGTTTGACATGAATGTCACGCTCACAACCTTCAGTGGTTCATGACATCTTTATAAAGATCAGCAGAAGAGAAGAAACATGCTGTACTCACCCACGAGAGACGAGTCTCCTACAGACAGACAGAGAGAGAGAGAGAGAGAGAGAGAGAGAGAGAGAGAGAGAGAGAGACGGGTTTAGTGCTCGTGTTCATCCATCAGCTCTTGCAATCACCTGAAATCATGCACTGCTCATATCAGAACACAAGTTTGTTTATTAATAAGTAACACAATTTTCAACCTGGCACATCAATATTACTTATGATTTATGCCTTTAAACGGTTCTCAGTCCCCAAACAGAGCATCAAGGTCAAAGCAGATTGACATTAAACAGTAAATACATGAACACAGTCAACAAAACACTGGATCTCATTTCTGCAAATATTCAGGACACGACTGAAAATAAAATAGAGTACAAAATAAAATAAATAAAAATAACAGAAAAATAGATTCAACTAATTTAAAATAAATCCACATAATTTGAGTTATTACACAGACATCTCTGTGAATATTCATGATAAGGCTGAAAAAACACAATCTGAGTAAAGGCATGGATTTCATCTCTACAAATATTCATGGTCGGGCAAACAAACAAACAAAAGAAACAAACTAATAAATAAATACAATGAAGTTAACCTAACCCTAACATGGTTTAAGTAACAAGCTGCTATTTAAAATATTTGTGAGCAGAACTGATATCAGTGATACAAATCCAGCCATCATACTGACGATAACTGAACACTCAGCAGAACAACACTGACTCTGGATCAATCAGAGCACGCACGCACACACACACACACACACACACATACACACA
>NW_015558589.1:219114-219423 GCF_001515605.1 Sinocyclocheilus anshuiensis | reverse complement strand
ACTCGCATGCACGCACACACACTCGCACGCACGCACACACACACACACACACGGTGGAGCAGGTGAAGACGTAACTACACATACAAACACGGTCAGACAGATGGAGCGCCTTGTGAATGTCACGGAACAACTCAGACGAGAGCAGCCGGAGGACACTCGTGACTCGTGCATGTGCATGTGTGTGTGTTACAGCTGATAATAGCAGCAGCAGCAGATGTTTAGCTTATAAATAAGCAGTCTATAAAAATAAATGATATGGATCCAGATTTCATGCCAGTTGTGACACACACACACACACACACATACACT
>NW_015558589.1:208945-218066 GCF_001515605.1 Sinocyclocheilus anshuiensis | reverse complement strand
ACGCCAGCTCTGACACACACACACACACACACACACACACTCATCACAAGGTGTTCCTCAGTGTTTAGTAGGTTTGTTTCTTCACATATATTAGTGAAAAATCTGGAAACAGTCAATTAACACTGTAACAGTGAAAATATATTTGCATATTAAATGCTGTAACAAGCAAGCAGACACGGCCAGTAAAACCACTAATGAGAAATAATGAGAAACAGCAGCAAGAGGTATACTATACTTTAACACACCCACAGACAGACACACACACACACACACACACACACACACACACACGATGAAAACAAGATGAAGGGACATGACACAGACTGAACCATTACATGAGCAATAAAAGAAAGAAATGAAGAGCTGAAGAGAATCTGCAGCCAATTATATAAATGTCCACCTCTTTTATTTCATTCACAGCATCCTGCAAGAAAGACAGACAAACAGAAAGGAGAAGAGCCCTGAAAATAAACCAACAATAACGTCAGACACCAAATCACACGAGCTTCATTTATCTGAGTGTTTCTCTCCTTCGACACACGAGTGAATCCGTCAGCAGAGACCGGATCTGAGATGAGAGGAGCGTCGGGAAACTCCGTCTCTGAACCAAACGATGAGAGAAACACAGATCGCCAGAGACGGCCAATACAAGCCAACATCAGACCGCTACTGCTGCAAGGGCAGACCAGAAGCATATTAACACTGCTAAATGTGACCTGAAGAAGAACAGGCTTAATAATTAACACCGTTTAATTAACATTCATTAGCAGGAGAATCTAACCAGAAGAATTAATGCAGAGGAATCCATCGCTGCGGAAACATATTCACTGACACAACAAACAGCACATTTAGACTCAGCTGCTGAGATCTGACAAAAACTATGAGTTTATACTCACAAACTGATGAGATAACGAACCAACCGTGCGTGATGAAGCCTCTACGCTTCTAACAGGCCACTTTATCACACGACACTAACATACTGACTTACTGAACACTTACAGGAATAGTTCACCCTCAAATGAGCATGTGCTGGAAATGTGCTGCTCACTCTCAGATCAGCCCAGATCAGGATGAGTTTGTTTCTTCATCAGATCTGGAGAAATGTGTCACCAATGTCACAAATCTGCAGTGAATGGGTGCCGTCAGAATGAGAGTCCAAACAGCTGATAAAAACATCACAATAATCCACAGCACTCCAGTCCAGCAGTTAACATCTCGAGAAGCCAGTGTTAAAATGTAGAGCTGTTCTGGACTGTTTTGGACTGTTTAAACGCTGCTTGATCTGTGCAGATTTCTCTCCTGATTCAGCCCAGAACACTTTTTCACTGGAGGAAGCGTTATTGTGGATTATGGACTCAATGTATTTTAGTTAAAAACGTCTTAATGCTGGATTTGTTTCAGCTTTTATCTTCTCCAGATGTTAACTGATGGACTGGAGTGCTGTGGATTACTTGTGGATTATTGTGATGTTTTTATCAGCTGTTTGGACTCTCATTCTGATGGCACCCATTCACTGCAGAGATTGCAGTGGGCAATTGATATTGAAAATACATCATATTGACATCAAAATTGTTTTCAAAAACAGACAAAATATGCAAATCAAACTGATGTCAAAAACTTGACATGATTTTTATTTGATGTAAATTGAACGTCAAACATATTGGCCCTCATATACATTACATCAATTTCAGTGTGGGATTAACTTCCTATTTTCACCCAATTGCCCCTGGAAGAAACTGCCATCCAAACTGAATTTAAAATTAGGTTACAGCATCTAGATCAAGTCTGGACTAATATTTGACATCAGATTGATATGAAGGTGCCTGCTGGACCATTGCTGGGACACTGATGCAGTGACACATTTCTCCAAATCTGATGAAGAAACAAACTCATCCTGATCTCGGATGGCCTCGTTTTTGGCTGAACTATTCCTTTAAACATGTTTCCCATCATCCTCATCATCCTCATCATCAGTAATGTACACAGGTTTAATGTGCAGCAGAAGAATGGAGACGTAGCCTCTCTCATGTCTGAGTGTTATCTGGTTTCTTCACAGCTAAAGAAAGTGTTTTAGAATGTCTCAGGAGAGATTTCGCATGCTCTCATCCTGCTGTGATTTTAATTAGACACAAACACTATAAATAACGTTCACTACAACACAATCTAATATCAGAGGGAGTGCTCAACAGGTGAGAGGATGACTGATGGGTGATATTACACACAGAGCTCAGACATTATCTGCACTGGATCATACAGACTGTTCTTTCCTCTGGTTACTGAAGGTTCAGTATTAACTGTGTTTCAGAACAAGCTTATCACACAGACCAGCTCATCCTCCAAAAACAACACATCAGCGCTGGATCTAATGGTCAGGTTTGCTCATTTACTGCAGTAATCAGTGTATCGTCTGATGGTTCGCTTGGTGTCTCAGTTCTACAGATGCTCCTCTTGAAGCACAATGAATGCAGTCAAACAGCATCGAACACGAAGCATTAAGATCCTACAGCATGGGAACGCTAAATGAAACACAACACTATTAAACCTATATCACCATCATCATTTGAAGAAAAACATGACGTTTTTTAATACTTTTTTCTCCTGGTTCATTCCCTGTGAATATGAGATCACGAGCCTTGCGTGTGTAAATGAACACAGAGCCACACTTCACTCTCAAACAGCAGCGGCAGCTCGTCAAAATAAAAGCTTGAGTGTTTACGGTTCGAAAATGAAGATATAAATGGTTAATAATTTTACTCTTTTTTTATTCTACAGTATTTCTACAATATATGTTGTATACTTAGTTTATTTATTAGACTTAAAGTCTCAGTTTAAAAAAAAGTAAAATTTGTTATTATTATTCTTTTTTTTAATGTTTCTACATTATATCACATTTAATAAATAAACTGTTGTGAATCAAGGTGGAAAAACACTTAATTTCCCAGAATGCATCAGCTGAGTTGCGTTTCTTTGAATTGCACTTCAGTACCTTCAGCATAACTCTACAGCTGTTGCCGGGAGAGGAGCCTGTTGCCTGGTAACCGTGACAGGCAAGCTGGAGGAATGATGGCACGGTTACCATCACCACGGCAACACTGAGAAAGAAAAGATGTACCTTACAGCAGAGAGAGAGAGAGAGAGAGAGAGAGAGAGAGAGAATAATTTTGTCTCTGCTTCTCACGTATATAGTGATACCCTTTGATTATATAAAAATACATAGGGTTATAATTAATATAAATACAAATATATTGTACATATGTGTGTATGGGGGAAAAATGTTTAATGGCATCTTTTTTTTACGACAGAGAGCGAATATCACTGATACCAACACTACGGATGTCTCTATGAAATTGTCCTTTTATTAGACATTTATTAGACTTTATAGCATTTATTAGACTTTAAAAAATAACTTTTTCTAATTTAAATGAACCTAAAACAATCTTCACATAAAGCCACTATAATAAATGTCATATATACCTGTGCCCTTCAGCAAGTAGGAAATATACATAAATCGAATAAAGTTATCAAACACTAAATTATCAATTAAATATAGATAAATCCTTAAAGCTACTGAAGCTCTTGATTTCCTCTGTGTTTCTTTTGTTCTTTGATGAACAGACATCACAGCTGCTGTGTTATTAGCTTATTTGGCTGCTATTACTTTAAGAGCTGCGGCTGCTGAATGTGGCGCGGATCTGACACGCATGCTCGTAGTTTCATTCGCACTTTAATGAAATTAAACAGGCTACAGCGCTACGAGCGCAGTATAACAGCAGACAGGACAGGAAGATTGTTTTTTACTGACATATGTCCTGACAACATCTCATCTGACCGCAGCTCACTGTTGTTCTGTTGAAGCTCCTCATCACCGTTACAGTTTCCTGACGCTGAGGTGAAGTGGAGTGCGCATCTGAAAAGTCTCGTTTAATGTGGCTGTAAAGACGTTCTGCGTCTTTAATTCTTGTCAAGAAAAAGAGACAGACGCAGCAGTTGTGAGTGGGGTTGCCAACCTTAGCTCTGCCCCTGTGTTATTTTTAACGCATTAAACTGAAAAAATTAATCACCTGTGTTAAACATTCAAAAGAGTTTAAAGCATTCAAGCACAAAATGTGAAAGAACTCAACTGAGCATTCTCGCGCGCCGTATTCGGTGCGCACACAGAGAGCCGCAAACACCCAGCCGAGCTCTCCTTCGCGTCCTCCTGCGCCTGAACGAACAAAACAACTTGCCAGTTTAAACGTACAAACACAAACAGACGTGAAATGCTTAATTCAGCACCGGTGCGCTGTGTTCTGTGCGCACACAGAAAGCCACATCTCACAACCCACGAACACCAAATTGAGTTTTCCCTTGTCTTGCTCTTGAACTGACAAATACATACAAAATTATGTCAAAATATCCGTCTTGGCAAGTATCCCCGAAAAAACATTCGTTTATGTAAACAGTTGAGAAACAAATAATACTTCAGAATGACCATGGCACTCTTGTGAATTAAAAATCCTTTATTATCAATTGTTTACATCCAAGAAATCTAAAACCTCTCCAACGCGTTTCGGCACATGTCTTCTTCAGGGAGAGCAAACAAGCTTAGCACAGGTGAAAGCAGTGTCAGTCATTAAGTCATCTGATCATAGTCATGTGACCAACAACAACTAAAAAAATACAGCATATTTTCATACTCAAGAATATTACTTCAAAGAGAGAAAAATACCTTTATTTACTTTTTCTCTCTTTTTTCTCTCTCTTTGAAGTAGTATTCTTGAGTATGAAAATATGCTGTATTTTTTGAGTTGTTGTTGGTCACATGACTATGGATTTCTTGGATGTAGCCAATTGATAATAAAGGCTTTTTAATTCACAAGAGTACCATGGTCATTCTGAAGTATTTTTGATAGACTGTGATAAACCCTAGACCAGAGAGCACCTTGACCTTACAGCATCAGAACACCGAGACACACTCTCTACTATTGGACTTAAGTTGAGAAACAAATATTGGATTATATTGGATTGTCTCTTGTGAAGTGAACACGCCTATTTTACTAGCTGCTGTCAGTGTTCTTAAAGGAACACTCCACTATTTTTGAAAATAGGCTCATAACGATGTAACTACAGAAGAGTCAAGTTTTAAATAGGAAAAATATCGAAACTCTTTGGTCATTTTTGAGCGAGATGCTAACGGTCTAATCAGGTTCAATGATCTATGCTAAGCTACAGCTAAAAGTGCTACCGCCAGACCCGGAGATCGGCTGAATGGATTCGAAAACGGTACAACTCAACTCTGTTGTGTTTACCTCTAGGGGAGTTGGAAAATGAGCCTATGTTCAAAAATAGTGGAGTGTTCCTTTAATGTTAATCCAAGAAAATAATTGAGGAAAAATCACTTACTGATATTTACTGAATTACTCTGTAGTTTTATCAAGAATTAATCTATATTTAATGTATACAGTGAAGACTATGCAATGCTATTTAAACATTGTTAAAAAAAATATTTAAACATTGTTTAATTTGTGTCTTTGTTCTGTTTATTTATTTGTGCTATTTACACAATTTCAAACAGGACCCATGGGCACAACCTGCACCGGGCCCCGCAAACCTCAGCTATGGCCCTGTGTGTGTGTGTGTGTGTGTGTGTGTGTGTGTGTGCTGATGTGTGTGTGTGTGTGTGTGAGAGAGAAAGACTGACCCTGATGGCCTTTAATGTGTGACAGACCGCATGTGTTCCTGCTTTTCCTGATCCGCTCTGGGTGTTAATCCCACCTCTGGATGCCGAGAGTGTCGACGCTTAATTCCCATAATCCCCTGAACACAACAACACACACTCCAGGCGTCCGCCGGCTCTCATCTCAGCGCCAGACACCCGTCCGTCCGTCCGTCTCACGGCGATGTCTCATTATTTTCAGGGGAATTTCTGAGATGGGAGTGGTTTTTCCCGAAGGATGGACAGGTTGTTTACAGACTATTTTATATTTCGGGTCAAGTGTCAGAGCACGAGCAGATAAATGTCACACGTCTCTCTCACAGAGAACACACACTATTTTCTGTCAGCAGCTGAATCTCTGGTCGCCGTTTCATTAAACGTGTCGCTTTCCAAGCCGATGTGAGAAAATGCTTTTCAATTTCATATCAGAAAGCAATTTGTGCTGGAGAAAATGGAGGCGGGTGTCAGCGGCGTCATGTCAGACTGTAATTATCAGACCGGTCTGTCTGTCAGATGCTAAGCGCCCTAAAAACCAGCACCGACAGACAGGAACCGTTTCACATACGCGCGCAGAAACACACACGGAGTCATGGCTCGCGTCTCACTCACAGACATTCACTCATCTACTGCTTCTGTCACACATCTCACTGACACTGCTGTAGAGTTTCTTACTATTTTAAATCAGATTTTATTATGATATTTTCTGGGATCTTTTTAATTTTGTTAAGGTTTTAGTACTTTTGTGTTTTTCTTGTTTTTATGTTGTTGTTTTTAAATATATAGTTGTTATAATTTTTATTTCAGTTTTAGATTTGGCCACTAGCTGAAATAAAGGTTGTTTACATTTTATTTTATTTAAAGTAACAATGTTTTTTTGTTGGTGTTGTTTTAGTTTTGAATAATCCTGCCCTACAGAACTACAGTAATAGGATTCAGAGTTGTCTGCATCTCCGTCCTGATTTTCATTCTGGTGATCGTTTGTTCCGCAGATCAGGCCACTCGGAGGAAAGCAGATTTCTGTGGATGTTGCCTGAGCATCTCATTTGAGGGCCGTTATTAATGCACTGAAATACAGATCTAATCATTTGCTCTGCTGGTTATAACGCAGCCGCTCGCATACATACTGCAATTTGAGCAGAGATTGAGCTAATCAAACTCCTCAGTGATGCTGAAAGACGCCTGGAGAAAGAGAGACAGAGAGAGACGTGTGTTCGACATGACCGGACAATTACAGGCAGACTGAGACAGAGGCTGGACAAACACACACACACACACAGAGAGAGAGGGTGGACAAACACACACACACACACACACACACACACACACACACACACAAACACATCTCAAACGTTTTGGGGCCAGGGGCCATTCACAGGGGAGAAAATGTTCCCAGGCTTACTACAGTTTGTATTTTAATCATCAGATCCTCCTGTCTGCCCTCTCTTCACTGGGCAAGATGATCCAGCGGTAGCTGCACGGATCTCAGGCTGCCTGGCGGACATCTCGGCATGGATGAAAGAATATCACCTACAGCTCAACCTGGCAAAGACTGAGCTTCTTGTCTTCCCTGCCACTCCAACTCTACAGTATGATTTCTCCATCCAGCTAGGTTCTTCTACAATTACCCCATCAACTTCGGTCAGAAATCTTGTGTAATCTTTGATGATCAGCTGAACTTCAAAGACCACATTGCAAAGACCGCTCGATCTTGCAGGTTTGCATTGCACAACATCAGAAAGATCAGGTCCTTTCTAACGGAGCATGCTGCACAACTTCTTGTCCAGGCCCTTGTCATTTCTAGGCTGGACTACTGCAATGCTCTTCTGGCTGGACTTCCATCAAGCACAATCAAACCTCTAGTCAAGACAAGATCAAGTTCAAGACATTGATGCTTGCATATAGACCAGCCACAGGCTCAGAATCCGCCTACTTCCACTCACTACTACGAATCTACATCCCCTCCAGAAGTCTGAGTTCTTATATTTGAGATTTAATATTTTAATAACATTTTAATAAACTGATAATGTATAGTTGAGTTGAGTTCATTTGAGTACAGTTGAGTTCATAAAACTTTAACAACTTAATATTGTATTAAAACTTTTACAATAATATAACCATTTGAAATGTTTTATGTTTTTTATTATTTCTTTTTTATTTAAGATTTAATACAAATTTATTATAAACAATGGCGGTAGTCAAATGAAGGCACAAAACATTAACAATTTACTCTTTTAAAATGTAATCAAAATTCAAATTAAACTTCTTTTTTTTTTAGATTTATATGATCAAACAGAGACAGAGAATATGCAGACGGCAGATTTCTGTACTTTCATATTCACAGATACTCATTCATATCGACATTGGATTCAGTGTACAGCAACTACTTCTGATTTATTCAATACAAATTTGACAAATTCTGTAACATTACAGTAAATTATGTTTTAATAACTTCTGTGATTCTGGCCACATTTTCCACATTGTGAAAATCACATTGCCCTATGATGATTTCATGGCCCCAAGAACCCCTGATCTAACGAACGACATTCAGACGTTTTTAAGTTAGGAAGTGTCTGAACACCTTTAATGTTTGCATGACACCGCATTACACACATGTGAAAACGATTTCTGCTGGTTTCTGTCTTTAGCATGTCGCTGCGTCACACGTGTGATTGGTAACACGACACAAACATTCACACACTCCTCTAGATATCAGAAGCGTGTGATTGGTGAGGATGATGTGATCATCCTTCTCAGCCGGGAGGTTTTCTCATATTCACGTAACTGATGAGAGAGGCGTCTGACGAGAGTTTGCTCCGACACACCATTACATCTGATTCATACTAATAACCAGATCAACATCAGCCTGAACTTCACATCAAACACTGCAGATCTGCCACTGACGGCAGGCCATTTCTTTAAATGGAAGATTAAAAGAGAGATAATGATATATGATAACTCATAATCAGAGCCGCCAATCTAATGATTTCATTTAAAATTTAGATAATCACACTGTACGTATAAATTACTGTAATCAGAGCCATCAGTTTATATTTAATTCAATTTATACATACACATGATCTATATTTCAAAAACTGTGTTCAACATTGATAATAATCAGAAATGTTTCTTGAGCAGCAAATCAGCATATTAGAATGATTTCTGAAGATCATGTGACACTGAAGACTGCAGTAATGATGCTGAAAATACAGCTGCGCATCACAGAAATACATTACAGTTTAACAGATATTCACATAGAAAACAGCTGTTTTACATTAGAATAATATTTCTCTGTTTTTACTGTAGTTTTGATTAAATAAATGCAGCCTTGGTGAGCAGAAAAGATGTTTTTCAGAAACATTATATAATCTTACTGACTTTTGGCCACCAGAGCGCGCGCACACACACACACACACACACACACACACA
>NW_015558589.1:202435-202614 GCF_001515605.1 Sinocyclocheilus anshuiensis | reverse complement strand
GATATGTTTCATATCGTTCGGTATCGATAATTATTGACATTTTTTACAACCTTTTTTAAAACAGAGCAATAGGAAAAAATGTTTAAATTTAACCACTGTATTTTTAATTTACCCAATTTTAAGACAAACAACATATATACATATATATATATATATATATATATATATATATATATTTT
>NW_015558589.1:199844-202217 GCF_001515605.1 Sinocyclocheilus anshuiensis | reverse complement strand
CACACACACACACACACACACACTCACACACACACTTACACACACACTCACTCACATGCGCACACACTCACACACATGCACACACGCATGCACACACACAGCAACAATAATAAATACTGCAGATGCACAAACCCCTCAAACCACTGACTAAAATGCCTGTAATCAATTACGATTTCTATGAAAAACTATTCAGTTTGTGTTATTATTATTGAGCATAATGTTAACTGAGTTACAGCCCTGCATATAATACGCAGTCAACTACTTGAGTAAAATACAGATGATATAACAGGACTGAGATCTCATCAGATCCGCTGGACGAGCTCAATATCTCTCCATCACAGTGACTGAGTGTGTGTTTGACAGAAAGACTCGCATCAGAAACAAGTGATGGAAAAAACACAAAAAAAGGTGCTTTTCGACTTGTGCGGAAAAGGGTTAATACTAACAGGAGACGGAAATGCATTTTGCGAATACATTTCTCCATGTGCATCAAAAAAGTCACGTAACTTCACGTGTTGGGATGGGATAACCTGACTAACCAGCGGACCGATCTCGTTCACAGCATCTATATGTTGTTTTGGTTTTTCTGAAATGCCTGAGCAAAGTCTGTCGTCCATGCATTTCTATATAATTACTGTCTTACACGACTGTGTTCTCAAACAGCAGTATCCACCTCTGAAAGCAGTGACAGCATTTATTGTGTTTCGTCTGCTCGCTCTGAGGCGCAAGTCATTTATTATATAAGAAAATTATTATATTCAGTGGCTTCAACTACTTTTCTTAGTGATATTTAGTGGCAGTTTAGCAGGAAGTGACGATTTTGTTCTCTTTGACTCTTTGGATGGAAACGGTGCATAGTTGCAAATGTTTTATGCAATATTCCAATTTTGTGCATACGTTTAATTCACAACTTATGATGGAAACCCGGCTAATGACGGTATTATGCTATGATGCTGACACAGCCAGTATTGAGCTCGTCTGCAGCTGCTGTTCAGAGTCTGAAAGCATCCGCTTGTCTCACATCTTCATTATTATCTCAGTTTAAGCCTTCTGTCTCCAAAAGCAGCTGTTTAAAAACCAAATACATTTGCAGGAGGATCAGTGTGAAGAACAACATCCCTCCAGTTAAGACAGTCGAGGGTAAATAAACACTGAGCTCTTTCTAATTACCACAATTTCACTGATGCCAATTAAGAGATTAACGCTCAGCCTACAGAAACACACAATTAAATATTCATGATAATAATACAACAGAGAGAAAACAAATATTTCAATCAAATACGCCTCGTTTTCATTTGAGCCTCCAGACTTTAGCGCAGTGAACAACATGATTCAGTCCTGTGAAGCTTGACGTATGAATCATACTCAGAAATATGGTACAGATCATTCAACTTTTAGACAAAATATATTTTTTGTTATATTTAATTCATCGTGCTTTTATGACTCATAGAGTCTGATATAGTGAGAATATGGAGGAAAAACAGCTCAATTTTATTCAGAGCCTCAAACTGAGAGCACACCCTGTTTGTTTTCTTTATTTTACAAAAGCACAAAGTTTTGTTGATATGGTGAGCATACACACATAAAAGTAGACCCTTTACAGATTCAAGTGATGTATTACTTTTATGAGTCCAATCAAAAGTGACAGAGCATTTTAAGTTCTTTTCTGTGTCATCTGGAAAATATGCAAGTGCTCCCGCTGGCGACCCCAGGCGGTTAACAGCGGCGTTTGATCACGTTGATCATTTAGAGCACATGTGTCACACTCAAGACCCGCCACATCATTTTATGTGGCCCGCGAGAACATATGATTGTCTTAAAATATAAATCTATGCAGCTTTATATCGTAAATTATGAAAGTGTGTATCAATACCACAAGTTTCTGTTTCTATTTGGCATTCTATTTATACACAGAAATGGACTTTGGTGTGCATTATATATGATACGCAATGGTTAGGATTAGGGGTGTGGGGTTTCTCCGCTGATGATGACTGTGTGGACGGCTCAAAGGAATAAAGCAGACCTCATCGATGCTCAAGCACCACCGATGGAAAAACACGATATTCTCCATTCATTAACAAAAATCGATTGAAGCTTTTAGACACGACTTTCTTCTTGGACAGTGGCGCATATGCCAACTAATGTAAATAAGTATTTACATAGCATAACAGTAATAAATGTATCTGTTTCGCACGTGTCCCGCAAAATCACATCTACTGTCCTGCAACAGTTCTATAGCCAGGTGGCCACCTCAGCGTAGAGTAATAATATAATAATTACTCATTTAAAGGGATAGTTCACCCAAAAATGAAAATGTGATGTTTATCTGCTTACCCCCAGGGCATCCAAGATGTAGGTGACTTTGTTTCTTCA
>NW_015558589.1:196876-199288 GCF_001515605.1 Sinocyclocheilus anshuiensis | reverse complement strand
GTGTGTGTGTGTGTGTGTGTGAGTGTGAGTGTGTGTGTGTGTGTGTGCTCGGTTCGAGTAATGAAACTCAGCTCCTCAGATGCTCGTCGCTCCGGTGAGTCTGTGTGTGTGAGTGCAGCTCATTAATTACACGAGGAACCTGGAGCCGGCCGAGCTCACGCTGACGTCAGACGCACGCAAACTCCAGCAAACGTAATTCTGTCGCTGAGACGAGACGAGAAAACACCACAGAGAGAGAATGTGCTTAATTTAATTTCAGTACACCTTCTACAGAGGCACCATCGAGAGCATTCTGACGAGCTGCATCACTGTGTGGTATGGTGCCTGCAACGCTTCCTGCCGCAAGACAGTGAGAGAGAATGTGCTTAATTTAATTTCATATCTCAAATATCCTCCTCCATCCTAATGAACCACGAGCCCAACAAAACTGAATTAGGCTTTTTGCTGCATGTTTAATCTCATGGAAAATAAATAATGGATTAAAATAAAGAGACGGGAGGCAGTAATTAGACACGGCAAACGCTGGCGAGGGATTATTCTGTTATTATTAGTAAATGAAATGAGTCCTCTGACAGCACACGCTCGTCAAACGCTCCGCACAAACATCAGAAGACTCTCGGAGAGGCTTTACAAGGGTTTGTTTTTAGGATGGCAGGTCTGATCTTTGTGAGGTGAATACAGCAGCAGTCTGTGTTTGAGTCCAGGTTAAACGCATCATGTTTGACCGGCAGATGAGTCTTCACAGAGCGCTTCAGCTCGTATCTTATCTGCATTTGAACAGCAAAGTTGAGATACGACCTTCTCACCGCCTGATTAGTTTAAGTGTTAGGGTTAGGGTTTTTTTTTTTTTTGCCTATGTATTTATTTATTGTTGAATAAAATGAATCAGTTAGATGAGTGAGTTTGTTGAGGTTAATATGAAGACCTGAACCTAATTGGCAAAGATTGGACAAAATATGTAAGAAGAATAGTGAAAACAATTTATTTTCCAAGCTTTCTTTCTTATTTTTTTCTTTCAGGAAGTCCTTGTATGTTTTAATGTTGTGTTGATTACAGAGAATCATTTTGGAGAGTTTTTGAAGGTTCATATTTTGCTGCAGCTCAGGCAGTAGATCGTGGCATTTGCAACACCAGGGTCATGCTTCAATTCACAGAGAAAGCAAGAGCTGATAAAATCTACCTTGAATGCAATGTAAAAGTGTCTGCCAAATGCAGCTTTATTTATTTTCAATGTAGTGTTCAGTACAGAACATATTTTTGGTGAGTTGTTAAAGGTTTGTGTGAATATTGGAGAAAAGTCAGATTTATTTAGATGAATGCATTTGGCAGACACTTTAATCCAGAGCTACTTTCACTGCATTCAAACACACGTTATCAGAATCGAACCCTTGACCTTGGCGTTGCTGATCAGCTGTCTGAGCTTGAGTCTTACTGATGAAGTGTATGGTTTGCAGGTGAAGTGATGGAACCGAACTGCTCTACACATGCGATCACACAGGTTTATCTCTTCTGTAGGGTTTTTCCTCTCGGTCGCCTTCGATTCGTTCACTGGAGGATCAGAGACATTGATGCTTGTTTCTTAAAGGGGTCATATGATGCGATTTCAATTGTTCCTTTCTCTTTGGAGTGTTACAAGCTCTTGGTGCATAAAGAAGATCTGTGAAGTTGCAAAGACTAAAGTCTCAAACCCAGAGAGATTCTTTATAAAAGATAAGACTCGTCCACGCCTACCTAAAACGGCTCGTTCTAACACGCCCCCACATATCTACCTCACTATGTGGGAAGATTTGCATAACGCCGCCCAAATGTTCACGCAAAGAAAGAAGGCGTAACTTTTATTCTCGCTGTAGTATTGTTGTTGCCGCTGCCATGTCGTGAAGACGCTGTGTGCTTCGTTGTGAAAGCGAAACTACTTTGTTTGGTCTTCCAAAAGAGGACACGACTAGAAATCAGTGGTTAAGTTGTATTTACAACACTGTTCCAGAACACTTATTTAAAATAATGTTCTTTTTAGCAACATCATATGACCCCTTTAACATCTCTGACAAGCTGCTTACAAACAATATGTAGTTTGATCAATTGACTTTGTTTTGCCCATCTTGATGATTTTTGCCTGATAGGTGGCGCTGCAGCTGTTTATTGATTGACTGGAGAATAGTGTTTGGTCAAGTCTGACGCTGACGATCAGAGCAGGTTTATCTGTAACTGGACTCATGATGAGTGAAACAGCATCGATCTGACAGCAGCTCGTGTTTGTCCTTCTCACATTCACAACCTGCTAACGAGGCAAAACACAGACTGAATAATTACTGACCTCTGTTTGTCCTGGCACACACACACACACAAACACACACATGCGCACGTACACACACAAACACACACATATGCACACACACACACACACACACACAC
>NW_015558589.1:196154-196834 GCF_001515605.1 Sinocyclocheilus anshuiensis | reverse complement strand
ACATTCTCCTTTCACATACATATATATATATATATATATATATATATATAGAATGTATGTATGTCTGATGAAAATATGTGTATGTAAGAGAAGAATGTATGCAGAAACAATAATGTACAGTATGTGGAAAATAATGTGGTTTTTGAACCTTAAACCACATAAACACATTTCATTACACCAAATACACAAAATAATGTTCTTTTTAGCAACATCATATGACCCCTTTAACATCTCTGACAAGCTGCTTACAAACAATATGTAGTTTGATCAATTGACTTTGTTTTGCCCATCTTGATGATTTTTGCCTGATAGGTGGCGCTGCAGCTGTTTATTGATTGACTGGAGAATAGTGTTTGGTCAAGTCTGACGCTGACGATCAGAGCAGGTTTATCTGTAACTGGACTCATGATGAGTGAAACAGCATCGATCTGACAGCAGCTCGTGTTTGTCCTTCTCACATTCACAACCTGCTAACGAGGCAAAACACAGACTGAATAATTACTGACCTCTGTTTGTCCTGGCACACACACACACACAAACACACACATGCGCACGTACACACACAAACACACACATATGCACACACACACACACACACACACACACACGCGCACACAGAGAGTGAAACAGAAAGACTGTGATGAGAAACATGAGATGAGTCTGAGATCACACACGTGCAC
>NW_015558589.1:194788-196105 GCF_001515605.1 Sinocyclocheilus anshuiensis | reverse complement strand
TTCTAGCATTTAAACTGACAGTAATCAAAAACGACCAGGTTAAAAACAGCGCAGGCAGGTTATTCCTGACAGGATGCAATTTGGTAACGCAAACGTAATGATCATCATGATATATTATCTGTAAGACAGATGCACTGAAGACGGACACAAAGAGGAGAGAATAGTCGCGCAAGCAGAGATAATACTGTAACGTTACCAGACAGCATAGGCGCGGGACGTGCTTCAGCAGCACCCCCTGATTTTTCTGTGGGCACCTTTAACGGTTTAACTGTTGGGAATAAAAATAAATAAATAAATCGGAGTGTCTATTTACACTAAGTGCAAATAGCCCGCCTTGTTGGCAGAGGCTTACATTAATTCCACCCACCAACGTGTGATTGGGCTAGTCATCATTACAAAAGACGGTTATCAATCATCAGATTCAGTGGTGCAGATGGTAAAGTTTGTGTCATACTCCTTTTGATGCGATCGACCCGGGTTCAAATCTGCCTTTTGGCGAATTTTTTTTTTCTCCCTTTTCAAATTTCAAATAACGTCAGAAAAGCATTTATTTTTAATAAAAATGAAGGAAATAATACAAAAGTTGAAAATAAAGTATCGGGTAGGGTTAGGGTAGGTGTAGGGGGGACTTTTGTCCCAATAGTGGCATCCATTTAATAATTTACATTTACATTTAGTCATTTTGTAATTTTTTTACATTTAGTCATTTAATAATTTGAATTAAAATTAAAATTTACACTCAATAAGATATTATTGCATACTGTTTTATAATGTATTACAATGCTGAGGTGCAGATAATTGCCACTATTTGCAATAAGTAATTAGCAGAATGCCCTGCTATATTAACATAGTAGGCTATAGGCTAAATATAATCTATAGCTATTTGCACTTAGTGTAAATAGCCTCTACCCCCCCCACGCTCGTATAGCATATAGCACCCCCAACCTAACACATCTTCCCCCGCACCTGCCAGACAGAACAAATTAATTGTTTGCATTGCTCGAAATACTGAAAGAAAACCATAATTATGGAATTAGGGTGGGGGTTAATATGGATGTATTTCTGAGGAGAACTGACTGTCTTCAGAAAAGTTTCAATTGCATTTTCTTTTTCCTCTTACCTTCGTTAAATACATATTAAAGGAGTGTTAATAAGCGCAGCGCTGCGTACAGCAATAACCAAGGAAACACTGCTAGTGTTCTATAAGCGCCACCTGCTGTCAGAGATTGAATTTGCATTTTCATCAGAATCAGAAAGAGCTTTATTGCCAAGTGTGTTTACACACACAAGGAATTCGTCTTGGTGTCAGGAGCTTCC
>NW_015558589.1:188365-194767 GCF_001515605.1 Sinocyclocheilus anshuiensis | reverse complement strand
TGTGAGAGAGAGTATAGTGGAAACGGAAGGCAGGTCAGGCGCGATCAGGGTCACCGGGACAGGTCCTGATCAGCATGGCTGAGGTAGATGAGGCGGCCGCAGAAGTATTTCAGCAAGTTATGTGGGTTTACAAAATAAATAAATAAATATTATCATCGTGAAAAGGTTACATGGCCTCGTCTCTTGAGGGAGTTGTGATGAGACTCAGCCTCAGTCGTGTTGCCAGATACACGTATTATAAGCGTCTATGGATTTTTTTCACTTAATTTAGAAAGTGAATAAAGTGGGAGATTGCAAGTTAGGGACAGCGATATCTTTATATAACTCAAGATACTCAAGATTTTGACTAATTGCGGTTTATTTATTTTTAGATTGTTTTGTTTGTTTTTCAAACGCCGGCATACTCTACCATTAAAAACTTTGGGGTAAATAAGATATCTTTAAAAAAGAAAAAGAAACTAAAACTTTTATTTATCAAGGACACATCAAATTGATCAAAAGTAACTGTGAAGACATTTATAATGTTACCAAAGATTTCTATTTCAAATAAATGCCGTTCATTGATCTTTCTATTCATCAAAGAATCCTGAAAAAAAAGAATCACAGTTTCCACAAAAATACGACGAGTAATGGGAATAAAAAATAAAAATAAATAAATAAATCGGAGTGTCTATTTACACTAAGTGCAAATAGCCCGCCTTGAGGCTTACATGGCTAGTCATCATTACAAAAGACGGTTATCAATCATCAGATTCAGTGGCGCAGATGGTAAAGTTTGTGTCATACTCCTTTTGATGCGATCGACCCGGGTTCAAATCTGCCTTTTGGCGAATTTTGTTTTTCTCCCTTTTCAAATTTCAAATAACGTCAGAAAAGCATTTATTTTTAATAAAAATGAAGGAAATAATACAAAAGTTGAAAATAAAGTATCGGGTAGGGTTAGGGTAGGTGTAGGGGGGACTTTTGTCCCAATAGTGGCATCCATTTAATAATTTACATTTACATTTAGTCATTTTGTAATTTTTTTACATTTAGTCATTTAATAATTTGAATTAAAATTAAAATTTACACTCAATAAGATATTATTGCATACTGTTTTATAATGTATTACAATGCTGAGGTGCAGATAATTACCAGTATTTGCAATAAGGAATTAGCAGAATACCCTGCTATTTTAACATAGTAGGCTATAGGCTAAATATAATCTATAGCTATTTGCACTTAGTGTAAATAGCCTCTACCCCCCCCACGCTCGTATAGCATATAGCACCCCCAACCTAACACATCTTCCCCCGCACCTGCCAGACAGAACAAATTAATTGTTTGCATTGCTCGAAATACTGAAAGAAAACCATAATTATGGAATTAGGGTGGGGGTTAATATGGATGTATTTCTGAGGAGAACTGACTGTCTTCAGAAAAGTTTCAATTGCATTTTCTTTTTCCTCTTACCTTCGTTAAATACATATTAAAGGAGTGTTAATAAGCGCAGCGCTGCGTACAGCAATAACCAAGGAAACACTGCTAGTGTTCTATAAGCGCCACCTGCTGTCAGAGATTGAATTTGCATTTTCATCAGAATCAGAAAGAGCTTTATTGCCGTGTGTTACACACACAAGAATTCGTCTTGGTGTCAGGAGCTTCCAGTACAGCAGTGCAGACATACATATAATTAAGCTAATAAAACACTAATAATAATAAAGAGTAATAATAAAATATTCATTCAGCCCGTCTGATGTTTTTGTTTTGTGCAGTTGCTTCATGTTGCATATATTAGAGAAAGTAGCCTACGGACATACATATAATTAAGGTAATAAAACACTAATAATAATAAATAGTAATAATAAAATATTCATTCAGCCCGTCTGATGTTTTTGTTTTGTGCAGTTGCTTCATGTTGCATATATTTTTGTTTGGTTGTTTGTTCAAGGTTAGTTTGGCCAGTAACAGAGCAAAATAAACATTTAATAAATGTAAAAATAAATAAACAAAAGTAATAAAAACTAAATTAATTGGCAACGAGTATGGGAATCGGCTCGTTTGATTGAAAAAAAAATAAAAAAATCGGCAATTGGAATCGGTCATGAAAAATCCTGATCAGTGCATCCTTAGCTGGAATAGAGTTAGACCTACCTGAAAGACCTGAAAAAGCATGCTTCATTTCAGTTTTATCTTTGAACTATTGTTCCTATTTGTGCAAAATGGATATCATTTATTACAATACAATGTTACAGTCAACAATGAAAACAATAAGTCTTATTTATTGATTTACTGATTGATTGATTGATTTATTGTGGCAAGGCCTGTGAAAATTTTGCCAGGGCAAGTAAAACATTGAAACCACTAGCCAAACCGGGCCAGCAGAAAATGTCCTTAGCGTTGAGACCCGTCAATACGATCAAAATCAGTATCATAACACTTGTACACAGATCTGTAGAACACGTAGGTTACATAATGATATTTTAAAATTAAAAACTTAAAATATGTACTTGAAAAGAAAACAGGATGACTTTGAACAGTATCATTGTAAAATTGTGAGGAAGAGCTGAGCAAGTCTTGCACATGTATTTCCTGGTCTGAGAGTGACTTCCTGCTAAAACAGGAAGTAATGGATACCAAAAAAAGATAGAAATGTATGTATGTAAAAGGAGAATGTAAGTGTGTGAGAGTGCCAGAATGAATCATGGCTTGTACAGCCCCTCATACTTTGTAATATTAGTCATGTTAATTCATTCTAAAGATTACATCTGAGATCATGTTTACAGTGTGTGTGATTCATGAGTGTGAAACAATCCACACTTAATCACACACTACCATAAAACTTGAACAGAGCGAATAATTCATCATCATGTTATAAAAACTAAAGATTACAGCTTTCATCAAGACATTTTCTTCATCATTAACGAGCCAGATTCTTATCAGTGTCTGCAATTAGCCAGAATTCATTCTCCACACTGCATTAATACCGGCGGCGCTGAATATTTTCTCTGTGACAGCGCTCATGTGTAGATGCTATATATGAGCATATATTTCACACTTGATGAACATGTACAGCTCAAACATTAGCGCACTTCTGTGTTGATATTTTGACGTGATAATGAGCCTGAAAACGATGCCGATGTGTGTCTGAACTTCAGTCATCCAGGTAATGAAGAGCCGCACAACAATCCCACATCACCAAAAGATGGAGAAAGACCTTCTTCATCGATCTGTTCTCTATAAAAGAAGCCCAAACGGCTGTTTAACAGCAGTAGACTCGTTTGAAATATTGTTTTTTAATGGCAGGCGGCTCATCACTTATTAACTGTACCAGTTTTACAGCATTCGAGCAGTCAAGATATGACATCACTTCCTGTTTGGCCTGTTCACTGCCAGATTTGCTTGGGGGGTACAGACAGTCGATCAGTCCATCTTTGTTTATTTATCTATTTAATCACAGGTATTGCTAAACACAGGCATTATAATGAGTTTTTGAAGGTTTGTGACAATAGGAAATAAACTGAGAAGAAAAGCAAACACAGATGCACTGAAGAGATTCCTGCAGGTGAAGCGATGCACATTTAACGTAAGATCACAGAACCGCACGACCCGATGGACTCGATCACACGAGCAGAACTCATGTGCGTGTGCTTTTTCTTTCCTTCGCTTTCGACTCGTTCACTGGAGGATCAGAGACATTGACACATTTTCTGTAAAGCGTTTCTATATATGACCTGTGCTGGCAAAATAATTCACAATGAACACATTTTCAAAAATGAGTTATTTTTTATTTTTACATTGTCCTTCTGTATGATTTGTTGGAATCAGACGAACAATAACTGAGCTACACCTGTATGAAGTCGATAGAGTCAGCAAAGTCCATTCTGAGAAAAATCGAGTTAAAGTTTTCTGAAGGTTCTGAAGCAAAATCACAGAGCGACGCTGCATCTTTTCCTCCAGTTCTTTTCTTAGCAATAATTACTAAATTAATAATCACAATATAGCTATTTTTTATCTATGTTATTATACATTTAGAACAGATGCAAAAAAGAACAAATATAAGAAAGAAACAAGTGCATTACTTTTTTTCATTTTATATCTAAACAAAAGCATTCAAATAAGAAAAGCAAATAATTAAATGTGGAAATCCCTTTAGTGTGTTCATTACTATCATTAGACTAACATTAATGAGACATGGCATGAGACATGAGACAGATGGCCTATATATAGTCCTACTGTAATACACACCAGATGCTTTTCGCCAGACGTTCACTTAATGCTTAACATAATTCTGTGTATATTTATCTGCATTGTGTGCTTCAGATGCCAGTCAGTGCGAGAAGCGAGCCGAGAAAAGGTCCTCCTCTCAGAAAACGTACAAATAAAGATCATTTTAGATGTTTAATTAGTATGTGGAGCACTGGGCTCGCTAGACGAGGACTTAAAGGTGCAATAGGTGATTGTCTTCAGAAACATTTTTTGTTATGCTTTGTTGAAAGTCTCTTCACATCCCGATAGCCTGTAGCTCAGAATCAGCCCGTGTGCATTCACACTCATGATTGGACTCCCTGAGGATTTTCCGACCCTATAACGCACCGTACACACTCTGTGATGACACAGGAAGTGTTGCGCTGAACTTCCTGTGAACGCTGGTGAGGTTCAGGTCACTTCAGTCCACTGTGAGAGTTCTCCATCGGGAGGCTTCAGTACCTGTTTGACCTCATCGCTCAAACACACACACACACACACATTTAAATTGAGTGAATAATCTCCCTACTTAAGCCATTAAAGGAACAATTATACGTGTGAACCACGACGAGCCGAGGCGCTTCCTCCGAATGCGACACGGCCGTCAGATCTCGCTAACACTGACACTTTGGACCAAACTGTTAAAATGCTTTCCCTTTGTTCTGCCTGTGCTCTCTGAGATCCTCTGAAACACGAATGTGTGTTTAACTAATGAGGCACATAAAAGCGCGTCAGACGGAGAGGCTGAATTAATGGCGAGGTCTGGAGCGAGCGTCTGTAGTTTCTGCAGCAGGACGGAGGTGTTTTTGTGCTCGTCGGACCATGTGTGGGGTTTAATGGAGCGAACACGATGCCATTAGACCGGCGTCTGAACCCGGCCGGAGCTGCTAACGGAGCGATCGCTCGCTCAGGTGAGGCTTTAATGAGAGACCACCATCACACCGTAAATATCACCGATCTGCAGCAGGTCTGATCAAATGACCGTGATCATACAGAGCTGTTGATTCCTGCTGAACCCTGATGGAAGAAATCACGTGAGGACGAATGGTCATTTTTGGGTGAATGATCTCATTAAGCTGGTTTAGATGTTCTCCTAGACTGATACCACCACCAAAGCAGACCCCTTTTAATGCTATAAAGCTATAAGGCTCTTAGTCATTTCACTGAGGGCCACTTCAACATTATGGCTGCCCCCAAAGGGCCGGTTGTAACTGTAAGACTGTACAAACGTTACTACTCCTTAACATATTGTTAAATAACTGTCTCTTTATTTTATTATTACTTATTTAAGTTACAAATATTGCATATGCATTTGCATAGATGTAAAAATATATGTTATTGCTCTGTGTTATTTTAACATAAATCCTTTTAATTTATCAGGTTAAGAAATCCAAATTACTCTATAAATCAAAGTAAATAATAATGACAAGTATCATCAAACACAAGTCATTAACTTTGTGAAAAACTTTTTTGTTACATTCATGGCACAACAAATAATTGTGAGCTGCTAAGAACGTGTGACAGATATGGCTTGAGCCCAGTCTCATGAAAATGCGTATCAATATCACGATTTTCTGTTTCTATTTGGCGTGCGTTTTATTCGCAGAAATGGACTTTGGCATGCATATGATACACAATCAATGCTTGTAGTAGAAGAAAAGAAGTGGTGCTCACCCCCACTCCCCCACCCAAATATAAATAAATACAAACTAAAGTACTAAAAAAGTACTTTTTTCATTTTCATAATTCGCAATGAATGTATATAGTGCCACAATAAATAAATAAATTAATTAATTGTTTGCAATTCAATTCACATTTATTTGTATAGCACTTTTCATGATACACTGTTGCGAAGCAGCTTCACAGAAAATGAACATTTCTACATTACATTTAGTAGTTAACAGCATTGCACAAGTCAATCTGCGATAACAAACAGGAACACAGGGGCCCCAAAAGACCACTGAACGAGCTACCTTGACCTGACTGATCCAGATTTACTAAACCACTGACTACTGCGTAATCTAAAACACCTTCAGCCAGCATCCAGTATAAAACACTCTGCTTTTAAGCCATATAGCTTGCTGATTTTTTTTACACTGACATCAAGTCAAGTCAAGTCAAGTCTGCTTTATTGTCAATTCTTCCACATGTACAGCACATACACACAGAGAATTG
>NW_015558589.1:184162-187576 GCF_001515605.1 Sinocyclocheilus anshuiensis | reverse complement strand
ACACACACACACACACACACACACACACACACACACACACACACACACACACACACACACTTATTCACACACAAGTCATTATTACATTCAGAAATAATGTTGGTAAACAAAACAAAACATTTTATAAACATGTATTTTAGTTCCTCTCACTCCGCAACAAATCCTTTACATTTAATGTTATTCAGAACAGGAACCAAAAGCAAAAAACAAGCATAAATTATAGTGTTATTCATTAGAAACATTTATTTTAAACACTAAGCCTAAATGAGTAATTTATTTATTAATTTATTTAAAGCAAAACTGAATCTAGTGGCTTTAAGCATGTTTTGTGTGCTTGATGTTATTTGCATTGCATAATTTGCAGCATGTTTCTAATGATAAAAACATGACTTACTGGAAAATACATTAGCCGTACAGTATATGTGCATAATAATAATGGGTAGAGAGTGACCGATAATCGGTTCTACCGATTTCGTACCATTATTGGATATCAGTTTAAATATCAGATTCATTTATTTATGGCACTCTCTTGTGGAGAATTGTGCGCAAGGCCACCATTACAACAAATCCTGAAGAGAGATAAGTCAACAACTGCGTTCACAGGTAAAGTAACTTGATTTCCTTTAATTTATATGTTTTTTTTTTAAACATATCAGCCAATAATGCACAAATGAAATGCATTACACAAATCTCTAAGGGGTAAATAAGTACATAAGTGCATGTTGGAAACAAATCAGCTTTAATTTAACTCTCTCTGTTGTTTATGCAATATAATTATACTCTGGTAAAGCTGCTGTTTATAAGTCTGTAAGGGGCCCCTGGGCTTTACCTCTTGAGGGGCCCTTCATCCACCAGAAATACAGCCTACATTCACTCAGTCTTAATAATCACAAAGTGCAAGTATTCAGCCTTTAATTTTTGCAGTAATAAATGCCATTAACCAAACATCCAAACCTATAGGTCTGTCATATAAAATATAAACAAATATCACTGCATAAACTACACATATATGCGCATATTCTGTCTGACATATTTTACACAGATATCTATATAAAAACATGTAGCATTAAATTAAAAGTGTTAACGTTGGTTAAATGCATTAAGAACTAACATTAATGAACAGAGCAGGAAGGTAAATTAGTGAAGGCAAATGAACACCTTTACAAGACATTTGAATCACACCTTCACAAATGTCTTTCTGCATGTGGATCTTTCCATCAGTAAGTTTTCACAAATCTTACTCTACACATGCAATTGTTTAAATCACTAATTTACCTTAATAATAGTGAAATAATTTATTACCAATAACCAAAAGAAATAAAAGATATAAAATATTGTTAATCATGGTAGTTTCTGACAGCTAATGCAATAAATAGGCTAATATTAATGGGAGAAACCTTTGTAACGTGCTACAGTAGCTATGTTTTTAAGTGTTTATGATCAAAATTGTATTGTAGCATTTTTAAATAAAATCAAGGACACCGGCTGGACAATATGAAGAACCCAATGGCCCGGGGCCAGTGTGAAAGACGCTCAGGACATTTGACGGACTTGTCACGAAAGTTGATCACTTGCACATGCTTTAAGCCTTGCCAATTTAAACATTCAAGAGAGTTTAAAGCATTAAAGTGCAAGAAGACATGAAAGAGCTCCATTCAGTGTGTTCTGTATCTCAAACAGCCTACGAGCCCCGAATTGCACTTCTTTCCATCAGTGTCAATTTTGTCAACGAAGACGACAACGAAAAATATTCGTTCCCCTAAGACGACAACGAAAAATATTTGTTAACGAACATTTTTTCTGTGACTAAGACAAGACGTTGACGAACTTAAGCATGTTTTGTGTGCTTGATGTTATTTGCATTGCATAATTTGCAGCATGTTTCTAATGATAAAAACATGACTTACTGGAAAATACATTAGCCGTACAGTATATGTGCATAATAATAATGGGTAGAGAGTGACCGATAATCGGTTCTACCGATTTCGTACCATTATTGGATATCAGTTTAAATATCAGATTCATTTATTTATGGCACTCTCTTGTGGAGAATTGTGCGCAAGGCCACCATTACAACAAATCCTGAAGAGAGATAAGTCAACAACTGCGTTCACAGGTAAAGTAACTTGATTTCCTTTAATTTATATGTTTTTTTTTTAAACATATCAGCCAATAATGCACAAATGAAATGCATTACACAAATCTCTAAGGGGTAAATAAGTACATAAGTGCATGTTGGAAACAAATCAGCTTTAATTTAACTCTCTCTGTTGTTTATGCAATATAATTATACTCTGGTAAAGCTGCTGTTTATAAGTCTGTAAGGGGCCCCTGGGCTTTACCTCTTGAGGGGCCCTTCATCCACCAGAAATACAGCCTACATTCACTCAGTCTTAATAATCACAAAGTGCAAGTATTCAGCCTTTAATTTTTGCAGTAATAAATGCCATTAACCAAACATCCAAACCTATAGGTCTGTCATATAAAATATAAACAAATATCACTGCATAAACTACACATATATGCGCATATTCTGTCTGACATATTTTACACAGATATCTATATAAAAACATGTAGCATTAAATTAAAAGTGTTAACGTTGGTTAAATGCATTAAGAACTAACATTAATGAACAGAGCAGGAAGGTAAATTAGTGAAGGCAAATGAACACCTTTACAAGACATTTGAATCACACCTTCACAAATGTCTTTCTGCATGTGGATCTTTCCATCAGTAAGTTTTCACAAATCTTACTCTACACATGCAATTGTTTAAATCACTAATTTACCTTAATAATAGTGAAATAATTTATTACCAATAACCAAAAGAAATAAAAGATATAAAATATTGTTAATCATGGTAGTTTCTGACAGCTAATGCAATAAATAGGCTAATATTAATGGGAGAAACCTTTGTAACGTGCTACAGTTTTAAGTGTTTTAAGTGTTTATGATCAAAATTGTATTGTAGCATTTTTAAATAAAATCAAGGACACCGGCTGAAGAACCCAAAGAACCCAATGGCCCGGGGCCAGTGTGAAAGACGCTCAGGACATTTGACGGACTTGTCACGAAAGTTGATCACTTGCACATGCTTTAAGCCTTGCCAATTTAAACATTCAAGAGAGTTTAAAGCATTAAAGTGCAAGAAGACATGAAAGAGCTCCATTCAGTGTGTTCTGTATCTCAAACAGCCTACGAGCCCCGAATTGCACTTCTTTCCATCAGTGTCAATTTTGTCAACGAAGACGACAACGAAAAATATTCGTTCCCCTTCTAGGGAACTCAACGCTGCGTCCTGGTGGACACTTTGGGGAACGCTGTCTGCGTGACCGGTACCTGAAGCATGCATAAAACAACTCCAATCCTATTGGTCCACGTGGCCCGTGACGTCATAGGCGGGTACCCAAAAGTG
>NW_015558589.1:165349-184097 GCF_001515605.1 Sinocyclocheilus anshuiensis | reverse complement strand
ATGTGTCTCCGTGTTGTGATTCTAACACTTGAGGACATATTCTAACCTTTTCGTCTTTGTCTCAGCGACCACGCACTCTTTGTGATGAATCACTTTAATGCGCTCGGCTCGCGTTTGTTCCTATTGCCGAGGGATGCGGGGCAAAGCGTTCGCGTCTCGGGCCGTGGTCATTGCTTTGATCTTTGCTGGGATTCTAACACTTGAGGACATATACTAACCTTTTCGTCTTTGTCTCAGCGACCATGCGCTCTTTGTGATGAGTCACTTTAATGCACTCCGCTCGCGTTTGTTCCTATTCCCGAGGGATGCGGGGCAAAGCGTTCGCGTCTCGGGCCGTTGCCGCGGCTCGGTTTATCTCAGCTCGCTGCGATTGCTTTGATCTGCGGTGTCCGCATACCCTCGACTATCAGGTTGCCTGATGCCGTGGATATTGCTCGCATTGCTATAACGATGAAGTGTAAGCACTGAGTCGTTTTTAGCTCAGGGTGTGTGAGATCGCGGGCGGAGCTATATTCAACTCAGCCGTGCCTCTCTAATATGTATGTTATTGTGTGTAGAGAGTCTCGCTGGGCATAGTTATACTGAATGCTCTGTGGAATGAAGTTGTTAGCTTTCTCTCCCAGGGTGGTTATGGGGAATGTTCCTTCCTGTGTTTAGCAGGGTGATAAGTGAACAGTCTCTGCTCAGAGTGTAGCCATCTGCGGATGATTATGCTCCAGTTCAGGCTGTTTTGCTTTGGAATATAGCAGTCTGAGGACAGCTATGTTCTAGCCAGGCGTTTATAACTGGGTTTAGTTCCCCTTGGGTACAAACTGTCTCAGGTAAGCGCTGAAGCCTTGTTTGGAATCTGCTGTCTGAGGATAGTGGATATTGCTCACGTTGCTATAACGATGAAGTGTGAGCACCGAGTCGTTTTTAGCTCAGGGAGTGCGAGATCGTGGGTGAAGCTATATTCAACTCAGCCGTGCCTCTCTAATATGCATGTTATTGTGTGTGGAGAGCCTTGCTGGGCGTGGTTATACTGAATGCTCTGTGGAATGAAGCTGTTAACTTTCTCTCCCAGGGTGCTTCAGTAGTCTAGAGTGGTTACGGGGAATGTTCCTTCCTGTGTTTAGCCGGGTGATAAGTGAACAGTCTCTGCTCAGAGTGTAGCCATCTGCGGATGATTATGCTCCAGTTCAGGCTGTTTTGCTTTGGAATATAGCAGTCTGAGGACAGCTATGTTCTAGCCAGGCGTTTATAACTGTGTTTAGTTCCCCTTGGGTACAAACTGTCTCAGGTAAGCTCTGAAGCCTTGTTTGGAATCTGCTGTCTGAGGATAGCTGTGTTCCAGCTTGGAGACTGCTCCCCCTTATGGGGTCTTTAAGTAGTGGTCTCCTTGAGCCCTTGCCTAGACTGCGCTGTCTCCCTGTTCGGGTTTTAGGTAGATGGTCCACTTCACGGCCTGAGGGAAATGCTATTTGAGGATAGCTGTGTCCAGACCCCTAGTGTTATGGCCGTTGCTTGCATCAGGCTTTGATCTGGACTATAGTTTTATGTGTTCGCTCCTTAGCGAATCATTACTATGGTCTGGATATTCATATTGTGAGTTGCCTAGGGTTTTTAAGTAGCGGTCTCCTTGAGCCCTTACCTAGACAGTGCTGTCTCCCCTCTCTGGGTCGTAAGTAGACAGCCCACTCTCCATGGTCTGGGTAGTTTCCGTCTGTTCCACCTCTGGTAGCCCTTCCTACCATAGCTATCTGAGGATATCTATGTGCTAGCTCAATGACTGCTCCCCTTCCTAGGGTTTTTAAGTAGCGGATATAGCTATCTGCGGATAGCTGTGTCCTTGCTGGGATTGTTGGTGGCAATCTTGAGAACTCCTCTAGGCTTCCAGCCTCTCAGTGGTCTTATGTATCTGGCTACTATTGCTCACATAGCATAGCTATCTGAGGATGGCTGTGTTCTTAGCTTGGTTAGGGTGTTCAACCTTATCTGGTATCGGGCTCCCTCTTTTTACCAAGTTATGTGAGCGGCCCGAGGCGTCAGTGGCTTGGCCCCTTTCTGAGGAAAGGTTTGGTGTATGTCTGTCACCTCCTTGGTGCTCTCTCACCAGGTGGACAGGCATGCGCCTCGGCATGGCGTGATTGGATATCGTTCCCCAAAGTGTCCACCAGGATGCAGCGTTGAGTTCCCTAGAGGGGGAACGTCTCGGGTTACTCATGTAACCATGGTTCCCCGAGAGGGAACAAGACGCTGCGTCCCTTTGCTATACCTTCGGCCTGCCTGTTTACGTCTCCTCAGACAACTGAGTTGGTGACGTATTCAGCAGGTGCCCCTTTTATACTTTCAGGTACCCGCCTATGACGTCACGGGCCACGTGGACCAATAGGATTGGAGTTGTTTTACGCATGCTTCAGGTACCAGTCACGCAGACAGCGTTCCCCAAAGTGTCCACCAGGACGCAGCATCACGTTCACCTCTCCGGGAACCATGGTTACATGAGTAACCCGAGACATTAACGAACATTATTTCTATGACTAAGACGAGATGTTGATGAGCTAAAACTAATATCTGATGATAAAAACTATGACGAAATTTATGTCGCGTCTTCGTTAACAAGACGAGACGGGACTATAATGTTATTTGAGGACTACCGTACATTGAAAATACATCCTATAGGCTACTTGTCTTGTCCTTCAGAATGTGTGTCCCTGTCATTGGATTGCAATCAGTTTTTGCATATCTAGTCTCAGTATGGTAGCCGCAGTGGATGGATAGGCTACCAAAATGCGATCTAGCGATCTGAAACAATGGCCTCAGCACCCGAAGGGGTAGGGATAAGGTGACCAGACATCCCGTTTTTCCCGGGAGTCACAGTTAGTTGTCGATTAACTTAAAGTTAGTGAATGCGGGATAGGTGGAATCGCGCTGATATAAGTGCTCTCTCTCTCGTGCACGCTCCACTTCTTCAGTTCTTATATACAGCGCGATCAGTTCTCAGTGCTCAAATTTTCTGCAGCTCAATGAGTCTAAATCGGAAGTGGTGATTTTTGGCCCTCCAAAGTTAGCCAAACAGCTTTCTGTACATATAGGCCCCTTAGCCATTAATATTAAAACTCAAGTAAGAAACCTTGCTGTAATCTTTGACTCGGAGTTGAAGTTTGATAGACAAGTCAGTGCTGTTGTTAAAAGTAGCTTCTATCAATTGCGAATTATTGCTAAATTGAAGAGAATTCTGTCTTTTGAGGACATGGAAGCCGTGATTCATGCTTTTATTTCATCCAGATTGGATTGTTGCAACTCGTTATATTTAGGGTTGTCTAAGAATCTGCTCTCACGGCTGCAGCTAGTACAAAATGCTGCAGCTAGACTGTTGACTGGCACAAGGAAGTGGTCCAGCATTTCTCCAGTGCTGGCTTCATTGCACTGGCTTCCTGTTGATTTTAGAGTCCAATATAAAGTTTTTATAATGGTTTTTAAAGGTTTGCATGGCCTTGCTCCAGAGTACATTTCATATCTGTTACAGCAGCACTGTGTTGCTAGACCTCTAAGATCATCACAGAGTCTGCTTTCACATGTTCCCAGATCACGGTTGAAAACCAAAGGTGATCGAGACTTCTCTGTGGCAGCCCCACGTTTTTGGAATAGTCTCACATTGCACATTAGATCATGTGACTCATTTGACATTGTTTTAAATCATTTGACATTGTTTTAAATCAATGTTGAAAACACACCTTTACTCTGTGGCATACAGTTGCCCCTAGCTTTTGGGACACTGAGCAGTGATGGATATTGTGTGTATTGTGTTTGAGTAATTTTTAGACATGTAAAGCGCTTTGGTCAACTGGTGTTGTTTTAAATGTGCTATATAAATAAATGTCTTCAGTTCTTATATACAGCGCGCGATCAGTTCTCCGTGCTCAAATACACACACAGCGGTCCAAATGTCTATCGTGTAGAGTATCTCACGTAAATACAGTCTGTTATGGATTAAGCGAACATAAACAGGTGGGTGAAAACTGAACGTGTGTCAGTATTACATGCATGCCTTCCGTCTTAAAGGGACAGCATTCCTAATTAAGTACCTGACTGTGTGATTAATGTTAACCAACAAAAGATGTTAAAGGCACAATATGTAATTTTCGCTGCTACAGGGCGTGTATTCAAAACAAACAAAGAAACAAAGAACAACTATCATTTTTATAAGTTGCTCCCTTTTCACTACTGTTAAAGGGATAGTTCACCCAAAAATGAAAATTGTCATCATTTATTCAAGTTTTTCCAAATTCAATCCTTGATTCAAATTGCTCATAAGCTTAATTGATTTGGTCTAAAGAGAGAAGAACATTAAGCATTTTCGTCTCAAGATAAAGACTAAGACTAAATCAAAAATGCCTGTCAAAATGAACAATTCTTTCCACATCTTCTTGCGCTTGAATGGAAAAAATATATATATATACAGAAGTATGCAATGTTATTTTACATTTGATTATTCAGTTTCTGTACCTGAACACCTACAAACTCAAAAACCTAAAGCATTGTTTAATTTTTTATCTGTGTTCTATTTATTTATTTGTGATATTGTTCATTTGTTCTTATTTACTGACTGTTCACTTGTCTTCAGTTGGAATTGAGAATTGTAAAACTGAATTTTGATATTTACAATTTTGGTATCAAAAATTGGTATCAAAAAAAAAATTATTTTTTTTTTTGTGGCAGGTCAAGTAAAACTTTGAACCACTGTTGAGCCCTTATGGCCAAATCACACATGTGAATATTCAGCTGCCTTATGATTTGATTAGATTATGATTAAGATGCATCACAATGCATCTTTTCCTCCAATTCTTTAATTAATAATAATTGCCATAGTAAGTCAAGTCAAGTCACCTTTATTTATATAGCGCTTTTAACAATACAGATTGTGTCAAAGCAACTGAACAGCATTAATTAGGAAAATAGTGTCAATAATGCAAAATGACAATAGTAAACACAAATTTTTCAGTTAAAGACAGTTCATCATTGAATTCAGTGATGTCAACATCCAGCTCATTTTTTTTTTTTGTGGCAGGTCAAGTAAAACTTTGAACCACTGTTGAGCCCTTATGGCCAAATCACACATGTGAATATTCAGCTGCCTTATGATTTGATTAGATTATGATTAAGATGCATCACAATGCATCTTTTCCTCCAACTCTTTAATTAATAATAATTGCCATAGTAATAATCACAATAAAGCTCTCTTTTTTTACCTTTGTTATTAAAAATAAAAAAAAAGATGCAAATACAAATAAAAAACAGTAGAGCAAATACAATATATGCCTATTTAAAAAAAAAAACAGTTCTTTACATTTTCTTTTTCATTTTACATATTTTTTGCAGAAACATTAAATTAAGAAATAATACAGAAATCGGATAATCAAATGCAAGTATAACCATTGCATAGTCTTTTTTTAATTCTTTTTTTTAATTAAAGCTACAAAAGTTATTTAATCAAGAGCAGTATTTCCCTCTTTTCTTTCATTGTTTGAGGTGTATTGTATCATATATTATAAATCACAAACCACAACTGTTTACGTTCACTGAAGACATGCCCGTCTATGTTTAAGCGAATACTCACGAAGACAGATGGATTTTGAAGTAATTCAGTGTTGCATGCAGTCTGAGAGGCAGCTTTATGTGCACGCGCTTCAACTGAGTAACGCTTTGAGATCATTTTGCCCTTAAAAACTAGTTTTAACATCAAGCACGTCCCACATTATTTTTCTCATTCATGTTATTTTCGTAAAAACCATAAAAATGTGCCCAAATATCTTGCTTTAAAGAAGTTCATTATCTGGTAGTAAGATTATCTGGAAACAAAAGATGCTATAAAGTGCATTGCTTCTAAAGGCATACACAACATTTCATTATCAATAGCCTAAAACAAGAGTACTTTCTTACAATAAAACAGTACATTGTATGATATGACTATTTAATTACATTTATATTTTTTTTTTTTGTGGCAGGTCAAGTAAAACTTTGAACCACTGTTGAGCCCTTATGGCCAAATCACACATGTGAATATTCAGCTGCCTTATGATTTGATTAGATTATGATTAAGATGCATCACAATGCATCTTTTCCTCCAATTCTTTAATTAATAATAATTGCCATAGTAAGTCAAGTCAAGTCACCTTTATTTATATAGCGCTTTTAACAATACAGATTGTGTCAAAGCAACTGAACAGCATTAATTAGGAAAATAGTGTCAATAATGCAAAATGACAATAGTAAACACAAATTTTTCAGTTAAAGACAGTTCATCATTGAATTCAGTGATGTCAACATCCAGCTCAGTTTAAATAGTATCTTTGCAATCAGTAATAGTAATAATCACAATAAAGCTCTCTTTTTTTACCTTTGTTATTAAAAATAAAAACAAAGATGCAAATACAAATAAAAAACAGTAGAGCAAATACAATATATGCCTATTTAAAAAAAAAACAGTTCTTTACATTTTCTTTTTCATTTTACATATTTTTTGCAGAAACATTAAATTAAGAAATAATACAGAAATCGGATAATCAAATGCAAGTATAACCATTGCATAGTCTTTTTTTAATTCTTTTTTTTAATTAAAGCTACAAAAGTTATTTAATCAAGAGCAGTATTTCCCTCTTTTCTTTCATTGTTTGAGGTGTATTGTATCATATATTATAAATCACAAACCACAACTGTTTACGTTCACTGAAGACATGCCCGTCTATGTTTAAGCGAATACTCACGAAGACAGATGGATTTTGAAGTAATTCAGTGTTGCATGCAGTCTGAGAGGCAGCTTTATGTGCACGCGCTTCAACTGAGTAACGCTTTGAGATCATTTTGCCCTTAAAAACTAGTTTTAACATCAAGCACGTCCCACATTATTTTTCTCATTCATGTTATTTTCGTAAAAACCATAAAAATGTGCCCAAATATCTTGCTTTAAAGAAGTTCATTATCTGGTAGTAAGATTATCTGGAAACAAAAGATGCTATAAAGTGCATTGCTTCTAAAGGCATACACAACATTTCATTATCAATAGCCTAAAACAAGAGTACTTTCTTACAATAAAACAGTACATTGTATGATATGACTATTTAATTACATTTATGCAGAATCATCCAGATCAGCATCGTGATGCGTCATAAAATGATTATATCCCACAGCAGTAGTGTGTGGTGGCTAACTACTGCAAGCTCAACTATGCTACGATGAAAAAGGAGTCAATTATTTGATGAATTATAGCCTACTGTGTCTAGCTACTGCTAGCATATGACCTATACCTTCGCCATGATCTGTTAAAATGTGCTGTAAGCTTTGGAATTTTTTTCAACAAATTTGACTGACTTTCCACTTTATTTTTGCCAACTTTTCTCTTTTATACTTGTGCAGGTCCACATGTGCATTCAAAGCAAAGCGTTAAAGCGTAATTTTAAGAGAACAGTTAACTCATTTAGTTACAGTATTTTCCAGCATCACCGGGAACAAGATCCACTCGCTCAAAACGGCCTAAATTACATTAACGTTTACTATATAAGCTTTATTTCGTTAACAAACACACAAGGGATTACAGCTCTGTGGAAATGATCTCCATGAGAGATCGCGATTTGAGTGTAAGTTCTGTGTAAACGCATAAAAACAGTGCTTTGTCGGCAGGAATTTCATAAGTAGTATTGCAGACAAAAATACTGTCAGTAACCCTGATAACATGCCAGTTATGATCAACTCTGTATTTGCTGTTTTGTTTGTTAATTTACTCCAGCGAAGTAGCTGGCTTCACATTTTAGCCTATTAAACAACCCATACTGTAGTTACATACTCAGACGCTAAACATTTTCAAACTGTAGTTGACTGCATTTATGCAGAATCAATCAACTCCCCTGTGCTTTATGTTCTCTATTTAAAACATTTGACTTTGTAAACCTATTTTGTGTATTGCTAATATTAGAGTTACTGGAATGCTGAAAGAAAGAAGTAAAACAATAAATAAATATCGGTTTTGCATATCGGTCAATAATCGGTATCGGTTCTAAGAAATCAATAACAGTGGATCTCTAATAATGGGAAGGAGGATCGCATCTGACACTGTGATTATTGAGCTCTGTTTGTCATTTCTGTTCTAGGTCAAACGTGATGCCAGCAGCACCAGGAATCCGCTCTAAATCAATAATCGAAGTGCAGCTAACCACCTAACAACAAACGCAGCTTTAGTTACAAAAGTCAAAGCCATCTGTTGAATCACTGTAAAAAATAAATAAATAAACGGCAGTCACAGACATTCCTTTCCCAGAGGAGATTTGCTTTCTGAATTTAACCAGCTCTCTGAGAGATGGATTCGGACTGGATTAAATGACAAAGTAAGTCTGTGAAACAAATGAATCTCCAGGGAAAACTAGTCCTGTCAAACAGAGCTGAGGATCAAAGTAAAGCAGGAACACAGAGGACACTTCTCACTGCTCACTTCTGCTGCTTTATACCCACTGACCAACTCTAAACTGACAACTGAGGGAAACGAGAGTCAGATTAGTCAAATAACAAAAGTCTTTGAGCTTCAAACCAATGTAACCAGCTGAGCTCAAACATACTGGCCTTTAACAGTGTGCTGGATAATCAGCTGTCCTCAACACATCATCTACAGAAGAACTGGGCTATCTGTGTGTGTGTGAATGACAGAAACACCTGAGATCACCAACATTATGGGGCTCTAACTATCATTAAATATCACCAGAAAGGGATAGTTCACTCAAAACTCATTTACTCTGCTCATGTCATCCAAACCTGCGCCACTTTCTGAAAAGATATTTTTAAGAACTTTGGGAACCAAACAACGCCATTGATGGCCACTGTACTGACAAAAACACTGAAACGTTCTTTAAAACATCTTTTGTGTTTTGCAAAAGAAAGTCACACAGGTTTGATGTGAGGGCGAGTAAATAATGAGAGAATGATGATTTTAGTTAGTTCACTGTAAAATGTTAAAATGCAGTATTGAGTGCTTCTCAACACAGATATATAAAACAGACACATTGCATCAGAAAAAAGCATTGAAACAAACATTTGTTCATTCAGTCAGAGCAGATCTGAGGCTAACTGAACGTAATTAACAGCGTGAGTGATTGCCAAACAATGAGAATGACCACAGAATGAGACTCTGTGCATTCTGAACACAAACACACCCTTCATCTGTGAGTGACATTAGACAGTAGCATTTCAACCCCAGCATCGAGAGCAGAAGAGCGTTACCTGTGTCCGGGAGGTCAGAGGTCAGTCTTCAGGACGCACAGCGTGGAAATACAGCAACACAGTACGATGGGGAGGAGGGACAGTGTTTGGAGGGAGAGAGACGGACAGATCTGATTCCTCACTAAATAAAAGAATGGAAAACGGAATGAACCATACCTTGGCTGTTTAACGTCAGGTGCGCCAGACCTTGAAGGAAAGAACAGAAACAAAAGAAAGAAATGAAAAAAGAAGAAGGTCATAAAAAGGCACGGGAAGAAAGCAAGCATTGTCACAAGGTTGGACTGCAGTTTGTGACAGACATCCCGGGGCACGCTCGGATGTCAAAGATCAACTCAAAGCAAGAAGGGGAAAGAAAGAAGAGAGAGAAAATAAAGGCTGAAAAAACAAACGAACGAACGAACGAGTGAACGCTTCTTGAGTGAGGTGGGGATTGGGAAAAAAAAGCATTTCATTCAGTGCAACCCCCTAAGGCCATTGCTCGCTCAAATGCTTTTTTTCCCCTCAGGTCTTATGGAAACACACACACACACAACTGTTTGGCAGAGTTCTGGATTAACAACACACTTCTGTCAGAACAGAAACACCGGATCAGTTCATCTCCATTCGGACTCCAGACAGAGATTCATGAAGATGAACACCAAGCTGCTCAAGACTCCTGACACTGAACCCAAGGCGAGATAGATCTCACCATACTTCCCTATAGATGACCGACTACATTCAGATGAACTGCTTAAAGTCAGGCTCAAGGGGATTTCTCTTTCTTTCACTCCATAATACTGTCAACAAACATTTTCACTATGTGTTCAGGAATAAAAAGTTATATAAATCAGCCCGAACGACGTATCAACAAACCCCTCTACAAAAACCCTGAATAAAATTGCTACGTCTGGTGTGTGTAAGTACTGCTGAAGAGGAGGAAAAAACTCACTCTTTATGCATTTTCACCATGTTTCAGGGAATACAATGTTGCACAGATCAATGTGAATGATATATGAACAAACCTTTAGAATATAGAGAGCACTATGTTTGGCTGCTGAACTGGAGATATGGATTGGAATTTAAATCTACAGACGCAAACAGATAAAGTGCAATAAAATAAACACCGTAATGTTACTCTAATCTGAAACATCACGTTGTGAAAAGTGTCCAAACTGTCTAAAATCTCAAAGTTGACCAGTGCATGTAAAAACAAACTGTTGTAATGTCTTGCTTTAAGCAGAATTGTAATTCTTTTCTAAATGAAAGGCAGTAAAAATCTGTTTGCTCACACAATATGATCTGACCATCTCAAACTCACGGTTATGCCCGGACCGATGCAAACACGGCAGGGTTTGATCCCAGGAACCATGTGTTTCATATATTTTATTGAAGATGAGGACACTGTCCACGTGGACATCCACCTAATTTAGCTTCTAGTAACAGATGAATTGCATCAATAAAATGCAGAATCTGACTGGACATCATCAACAAATCACACAGAAGCGTTTTCATCGCTCTTTTAAAGCATCTGTTGCTACACAGAACAAGCTGTATAAAGGCCGCACATTATTATTCCCAGTGTGTGACCCATCAGAGTCACGATCCTCCTCAAGATCTGTGTGATTCCAGCAAACCGGAGATGAACACGTCTTCTGCAACACAAAAGGGTTTCTACATCCGACACCTTTAGAGGCACAAGACCACAAAAAAACATTGATTGTTCGACACGCTCACTGCATTTACATTCAGCCAAACAACGGCAATATCTCAAGAGCAAGAGCTCTTTCCACGCAACATACGTGACAAAAGTAACATGCTACTGTTGCCCTCAAACCCCTGGACTCAAAGCAAGCGTCACACGGACAGAATTAGCTGCAGGAACACAGCAGATGTTTGATCCGGTGAGTCGAGAGCAAGTCAAGCACTGCTGGAGAAACACTCGTCTCTTCCAGAGGAGCGGTGCTAATGGACTCGCTGAAAACACTCGCTCAAACCCTAACCCTATTCAAAGCTTTCTTTGTAGTTAAAATCATCATGAGAACTTCAAATCATTTTAATTCTACTTTATGGTCACATTTAAATCGTAATTTTGTATCCTGTTCCTGGCAATTCACATTCTTGAATTGAATTGGAATTTATAACGCACTCCATTCAATTCTGAATAATGTACATCATTAGCTGAACCCAAAACTCTACATTCACGACCCTCATGTTGATACACAAACTCCACAGGCAAGGCAAGATTATTTATATAGCCCGTTTCATACACAATGATAATTCAAATTGCTGTACATAAAAGAAAAGAAAATAATCATAAAAAACAATCACAACAATAAGAAGCCAGTGTAAGGGGCTGAGGACTGGTGTGATATGCTCAGATTTTCTGGTTCTAGTCAGAATTCTGGCAGCAGCGTTCTGGATGAGCTGCAGCTGTCTAATGGTCTTCTTGGGAAGGCCGGTGAGGAGACCATTACAATAGTCCACCCTGCTGGTGATAAAGGCATGAACAAGTTTCTCCAAGTCTTGACTGGAAACAAAACATCTAATTCTCTCACACACACACACACACACAGTGCACATGCTGAACAGACTCGTTATACTGCGCTTTCTGCCACTGTCTGGTTTCATTGAGAACAACTGAATAAAGCCACACCGGTCTGATACAATATCTGCTTCTGGATGAACTCTTCTTTAATTCACAGGTTAGCACAACAAGGTTACCATCTTCTCTTTCACATCATATCTAGTGTTTCCAAACCACACTAATTAGTTGTGAACTTAATGAGCAACATCAGAGACATAACGAGTCTGCGGTTCATGCAGGAGAGCAAATCGCTCTGAACAACGAGAAACGAGGAGAGTAGTTTGTAGGAGGCGACGCAGATCTCAGACGCCGCCTTCTCTGAGACGATGAACTGTGGGCCGATTGTGTGCAGTCAGAAGAGCTGATTTAGTGTGTGTTTGACTCCTCAGATAATGTCCTGCATCATTCTGATCTTCCCCGCCACACAACATCACGCCGCGCCGACCTTCTCCGTCCTGACCTCTCTTTCCTGATTTATTTTGCATATATCTGTAATTGCTGTATTTTGGTTGCTCTGCTTTCCTCTTCAAACCCTGCCGCTTCATACCAGAGAAAGTGCTTTCTGTCACCTCAGTTCTGCTGGATTTCAGAGAGAAAAACATCCTAAACACAGATAATAAAACACAACTAACCATATAATCACGTTTAGTTAGGAGAACAACAAACAATTAAATGAACATCAGAGTTTGGTTTAGGGATGTTTTTGAGAAGCGATAGAGGATTGTGGTGTTTTGCAATGTAAACCTGAAGGAAAGCCAAACGCTGCTTGTTGAGTGGATGTTGATCTGTAATCTAATGTGCATTATCAGATCATACTTGGCTCTAAAAACCTGTCAGCATTCAGAAGAAACTCTGACGGCATATGCAGAACACGTTACCCAGAATTCCCTTTTGCCCCCAAAAGGAAGCAACAGAGAGAGAATAATAACGCGGCAATGACAGAATATGGAAATGCTGCTGTCAAACCACTGAGAAGAAGAGCAGTAAAGTAACGCAACTCAGACGAGCTCAGCCGGAAAGTAGAGCAGCAAAAACAGTTACCGTAAGTATGAATTATGAATTAGACTCACACGGACGGAGGACGTGTCGATTATTCTCTAAAATCACCATCAGTCCTCCTACAGCTGATGACTCAGAGCGGAGAACAGGTGGGAGTGAAGAGCTCCGGTTACACGCAGATATAATCAAATCAAAAATTACATAAATAATTACACACAGAAAACAAAGATCAAATCAAATCAAATAATAAATTAAAATTATAATTAAATAAATAAAATACCATAAAAATATAATATAAAATAAACATGAACAGTCTCAATGAAAAATTTTAATTAAATACAAAGAAAACTGAAAAGTAATAAAACATAAATATAAAAAATTATAATAAAATAAAAGATAAACAACAATAAAACAATAAAATAACAATGTAAAACATTAATAAAAACTATATAAATGAAAACAATACTAAAAACAATAAATAAAATCTACAAATCTGTCAAATTATTGCACTAATGCAGCAATATTACGAACAAAGAAATTATCAATAAAAAAATAAAAATAATGGCAGTTAAAAAAAAAAAATTCATTACAAAAAAGGCTCTTCCTCCCATCAGAGTGGTAGTTAATTCATAAAAAAATAAAAATAATTGCAGTTAAAAAAAAAAAATTCATTACAAAAAAGGCTCTTCCTCCCATCAGAGTGGTAGTTAATTCATTTGAGAAAATTAGTCAACTGACAGCACTAGTTATCATATAACTAACTATCTCTAAAAGGCCATCTCACGCATAGGTGGTGCCTGAGGATGGAGAGCTGTAATGAAGACACACAGACACAGACATAGACACAGACTCACAGGCACACGCACTCGCACAGACAGACACAGACACAGACACAGACACAGACTCACTCGCACACACTCACACTCGCACTCGCACTCACTCACACATTTACACTCACACTGACTCACACTCACACTGACTCACACTCACACTGACACTGACTCACACTCACAGACACAAACTCACACTCACTCACACTCACACTGACTCACTCACACTCACAGACTCACACTCACAGACACTCACACTCACAGACACAGACTCACACTGACACTCACAGACTCACACTCACACTCACACTGACACTCACACTCACATACACAAACTCACACTGACTCTCACACTGACTCTCACACTGACACTCACACTGACACTCACACTCTCACACTGACACTGACACTGACACTCACACTCACACTTAAAGGTGACTTGACTTGACTTGACACTGACACTGACACTGACACTGACTCTCACTCACACTCACAGACACACACTGACACTGACTCACACTCACAGACACAGACACAGACACAGACTCACACTGACACTGACACTGACACTCACACTGACACTCACTCACACTCACAGACACAAACTCACACTCACACTCACACTCACACTGACACTGACACTACACACACACACACACACACACACACACACACACGTGAAGTTTCACTGCACTGAAGGAACGGAGCCAGTTGTAACAGGATCTGAGGAGGCTGCCGTCTGATTGGCCATATGGGAGCGTGTGGGAAAACGCCACAGCCAACAGCGACACAGGAGTCCCGTCGCTTTCACACGTCTCGCAGAAACAAAGCGGTCCAGAATCCACAGCCAAATCAGATGCCCGCATCACTGCTATCAACAGATTACCACAGCGGCCGTGTGCTGCAGTCAACAGACTAATAATAGAGCGGAAGACACTTTCACATCCCTCGCTCGTATAAGCGTGCATTCGTGTTATTATTATTCATACTGCCAGGGCCGGATTTACGCACAGGCATTCTAGGCACGTGCCTATGTTCGCTCGTCCAGGGGGGGCCCAAACACAATGAAGAGAGATATATAATATTTTTGCTATACTTTGGGCTATCTACAACAGTAAGAGAACCAACACCCCAGAAGACATTGAGCAAATAAATATAACAACAATATGGTAAAAAATGACAAAATATTTCCATGTCTTCCACCTTTTTTAAGTACTGAAATCACGCTTTCTTTCTCCTGTTCTCTCTCACAGACGCACACACAGTACAGACATGCACTCGTGCACACACACGCGGAGACGCTGCGGCTGCCCCGCGAATTTATCAGTAGAATAGTTTCTCAGCTGAAAAGCTGGCGGATGAGGAGTGTCGGGCCGTCCACCGAGGAGTTTACCCAGCTGGTGGAGGGCCGAGCGGCAGGGTGTCTGGGAACTGGACCCAGAATTTTTTTTTCTTTTTTCCTCTCCCCTCTCTCGTCTGTCTCTCCTCATCCTTCCGTCTCCTTATTTTGTGTTTTGGTTTTGTTTGTGTGCGACAGTCGTCCGCGAGGGGCTGTCGCGCTATTTTGTGTTTATTTGATTAAAGTTTTGTTTTAAATGTTCGCCGGTTCCCGCCTCCTTCTTCCCGAACTACGAACTTTGTTACAATTACATTTCTCAGTAGCGAGGTTCTTGAAGCAGTTCAACCTAAAGATTCGCTATTAGTAGACGCTGCTGCTGAACACTGCTGAGAGACTCACAGACGCACGTATTCACACGCATTTAATGTCTCTCTTTCTCTCTCTCTCTAATAACTGTGTTAGCCTGCATATCAATGGCTCAAGCCTCCGTTATCAGCTCTAAAATTACGTTTTGGAATTTGCAATGGAAGGTTTGGGATGAGGTGCGTAAAAAAATTAGTTCAACCCACACGAGATTTCAGGACAGAAACATGTCAAATGTCTTGAAACCAATCATCTGAACAGTTGATGTGTGATTGTGACTCTAGGCCGTTAAAATTATTAGAGAAATAATGCACTCCCGAAGTGTTTATGTGGCCACGACGCCACGCCTATTAATGGAACGGTCTTTCGTGGTTCTCAAACAAATTAAGAGCTACATTCAATTGTTTTGACTGAACGCAAGCGCTTATTGTGCTTGGGTGGCAATATTAGGCCTAACATATTAGGGAAGGGGGTCCCAAAAATGTGTTTTGCCTATGTCAGGAGAAGAGGTAAATCCTGCCCCGCATACTGCAGCGGAGCTCAAGCATCCTGCCAATAATTAAGACAACGATTCACAAAGCTGGCTTCAGCAAACCAAGCGTCTGATTGGCCGACTGATTGAGTGACAGATGGAGGAAGACTCATCATTTTGTCATTAAGGAGGATGTGCTTGGTCCTGCAGCTGCAGTACAGAGCTCACCGGTTAGTCTGCATCCACCTGACCACAAATCATTCCTCATCAATATAATAATGATCGGAGCACGTTCATGCACAGAAACACAGCATCTGTACGCATACTCATGAGTGCCAACACAACACAGCAGAACACTGCAAGTGCACTTTACATTGATTCTGCATGAATTCTGGACGAACTCCGGATTGGAGGATGAAGCATCATGTGACCCGACAGATGCTCCGCCCAATGATCCTCCGTCAGGCCAAACACGCCAGTGAGAAAATAACCTTCATCATCATTATTATTATTATTATTATTATTGTGAGACATTCTCGACTCGCGTCCACCGCTGATATACTGGATAACACACCACATGAGCACTGACTTTACTTTTGTTAAATATGAAACACCACAGATGAAACCATTTTTTATGCAATGGTCAATTTTGAGATATTTAGCTGTTTGCTTTTTATGAAGTGTTTTAACAAACTAGTGGACAGAAAATGCACTTTTGTGTTTATTTCATTGTATCTGTTTGCGTTTGATTTCAATTACAGTACATATCTTTAAAGAACATTTTCTCTAAGTGAGTTTCTATCTCCACTTACAGCACTTACAGACACCAAACTCAGCGGTTTATATAACATTTTATTCCTAAAAACATGCTGAAAATGTATTTGTTTTCTTTCTGCTGACAGTATTTCCTAATTTATAGAGTGGTAAAAAGATAAATCTAAAATCCCCTCTGGAAAAACCTTTAACTATGACAACAAATCAAACAAGAATTAGTGCATATTTAATTAGATAATGCATCGTTTGCACATTCAAACATATCATTTCAGAAAACTTGTAATACAATATATATATTTTTTTTTTACCCTGTTCACCTGTAGCGTTCCGCCTTAATTATATTTAAATATTGTTAAACTATAAAATCAAGCAAAGGCAAAGCAGAAGCACTTTTGGTTGTCAGATCAGAACAAATGGCTTGTGTTCAGTGATTCCAGCATCTGCTCGGCGACACAGCAGTGATTTATTCACTAGTAAGTGACCTGGAGGAAAGTGCTTCTGTGAGACAGAAGAAACACAGCAGATCAGCATCCAGAATAAACCCTTTCCAGAAGAATCCTTTCATGCTGAGTTGAAGAGCTTTAATCATTCAGGAGGGTTTCTGAGGGAGGAGAGGGAACTTATCATAACATATAGTGTGTGGATGATAGATGCGCAGCTCCTTTCCTCGCCTCCGCGCTGTTAATAATTAAAGCGGGTCGTGGCTGTTAAACACAGCGAGCATGTGCTTTTACAGATCTCTGTGATGAAATGTTTGTGAGGTCCGTCATTATCAACCGCAGACCAACAGGAATAACTGACATCATTCATATTTCTGCCGATCGCACACGGATACGAGCCCATAGACGAGATCCAGCGCCATCAGACTATTACAGTTTTACTGTCGTTAGGACACACTTCTCCATACTCAAGTCATTTTCAAGACTCTTCACACAGTTCTAAAATCCAAATTTCAGCTTGGCACAGAGGTTAATTTCACATTCAAAATGCACTAAAACCACCAGGACATTTCATACATGTCTCAAATCAACTCATTCTTCTATAACACTAGCAAAGGCTTTCAACCAACAAACACACGCTGTCACTCATAAAACACTGAGCTAAAAACACTAACAACAGGCAGCATTAGCTTTTGTACAAATTAATTTACAAAAAAAGAATGAGAATATCTATTCACTGCAGTATATGTTACGTTCAAGTGTGAATTACAGTACAACACTATTCCTGTTTTCCCCTTTTGTATAGATGGTAATGAAATTGAATAACAACATCATATTACTGTAGAAATGTAGCAAATTTCTGTCTTATTCATTTTGTTAGGTTTTGAACTTGGGCGTAACAGTTTTGTAGAGAGTATGTAAACAGGTGGCTTGTAGGTACATAGGGTTTTGCTGTTGTTTTTGTCTGAGTGAGAAAATAATTTCTGTCATTTGAATGATGTAGTTACTGAATGCACTTTGTGCCAAAGCAATGATAAATAATCCACAGTCTAGCCCACAGAGACTGCTGTTGTGCTCACAGTGTGAAGAGTTTTGAAAAGTGACACAAGTATTGAGAAATGTGTCCTAGCGATTGTTAAAAACTGTAATGGAGAGATTGCAGCACAGGATCCAGACCAGACACGACATGAGAGAGAAAGAGACTGACTGACAGACAGACATCTGACAAAAACAGACGGAGAGACAGACAGAGACGAGACCTTCAGACAAAATACATTATTTTTACACCGAACTTCACCCAATTTACTTCATTGTAAAACACGTAAACGTTTATGCCAAAAATTGTGAAATTGAATTTAGTGCATTGAAAAATTCTAACAAGACAAAGAAGTTGGTACTTTTATTTCAAAAATAGTTGTAACAATATATTTAAGATGTTTCAGAAAAACAACACAAATGTCTACAGTGATCATGTATTTCTGGCTGTCTTTATGAGCGAGTCATTGAATCATTCATTCAACTGGTTCAGCCAATAACACTGAGTTGTATAAATGAATCAATTAATCATTTATTTAACTGATTCAAATAATTATCTCTCTCTTATACATCATAATCTAAATGCAGAGATAATTCAACAACCATAATTTAAAGATTACAGACAGAGACAGACAGACAGACAGACAGACAGACAGAGAGACAGACAGACAGAGACAGACAGACAGA
>NW_015558589.1:160223-164385 GCF_001515605.1 Sinocyclocheilus anshuiensis | reverse complement strand
TGACACTATCACAGGACCAATTTCCTTGTTGCTTTCCCTTCCTTTCCTATGGGCAGAGACAGACAGACAGACAGACAGACAGACAGACAGACAGACAGACAGACAGACAGATAGACAGACAGACAGAGAGACAGACAGACAAAAGACTCACTGCTTGTACTGTGTGAATAAATGAACGAATAAAATAATAACATTTTATTTTAGAGACTTTGAGTCTCTCAGGCAGAGAAAAGCAATTGGCCTCTATTGTAGCAATAATTATATAATGAAATTGAAGTAGTTCAGTGAATCTTTCAATGTTTCACATTTTCCTGATTAAAGCAACATGCGTTTTATTTTGGCTGATAGCTTCGGAGCGGAGCGGCTGAGGAGGAGAGACCGCTTACGCTCGTTTCATCTTCATTAAAGCGCTCATAAATAAGTTCAGCCTCCATCTGCTGTCGGAGGATTTTCAGCGCTTTCTCATCTGCGTGTGAAACCCAACACTTCAACCTACGGCAGAAAGCATTAATAACGCCGGTGACTTCATAAAACAAACGAGTCGAGTGTATTTCTTACAGTGTGTGAGACTGTAAACATGGAGCAAGGCTCTCTGCGACTGTAAGGATGATGAGCTCCATAACGCCAGCTTCACATGCCGCTCTCTCATCTAATATTCATGCTGTGGAGGTTATTATAACTCACGGCCTTCCTGAGCCGCACATCACAGGCTGCCATCAAACAAAAACACTGCATTTACATCTAATGGAGCGTTAATGAGAGTTATCTTGTGGAGCCATGTGTTCTTCAAGAGTCCACACATGTGCTGAGGATCAATGGACAGAAGAACAGCATTCACCACTGACTTCCTCTGGAAGCTCATCCCATAATCACCATCCTGACGCCATCACTTGAGCAAACGCTGAACATCTGCGGCCTTTCAGCTCGTCACTGAACCATCAGCAGAAGAGTCTGGATCACAGTGACTCACACTGAAACACTTCATAATAGCCCAGGAGATTCTCCAGAAACACCACAAACTCTGCAAATCACAGACACAGCTGACCGTGAATCTCATGCCACTACAGATCAGATCTGATGACACTAACCCGGCAAATTATGCCAAATCCAACAACCAGCCTTTCCTCCAAAGCAGCTTCCAGACACCTGGAAGTCACATAAAGCAGCCGTATTTCTTATATGCATGCATTTCAGACGGTTAACAGCATTTATCACAGTGAAACTTGCAATACTTGCAATAGTATTACTTGTCATGTAGTTTTGTGGCATTATTCATCAGCTGATGATGTTTGCTTTTTGCTGCCCAGAGACTGCAGATAAACGTTAGCTCAACTGTGGGTCATTGATGGACTGTTCAACACACTATAACATAGAGATAAATAAAGAGTCTAGTGTGCTAAAACTACAGCTGACTGATCATCTGCACACCAGCTGAGACCACAAAACAAAACATGTCTGCTATGTGAAACACAGTAAGTGTTCACTGAAAAATATATAATACTGAATAAAATACAATTAAGAAAATACTCCGGCCAATTGCCAAGGGATCATTTCTCATTCTCAACTTGAAATAAAAATGAAGAGAAATACATTACAGAAAATGTCATATCACAATTATAGTGCCAAAATTATCACATATTGTTAAAATGTGCTGGAAATGTTCAAAAAGTACTGATGCACACAATGAAAAAAAAAATCGAATTTTACTTGCATAAATGTTAAAAGGATAACATTAATAGCCAGATGATTTTAAATGAACAAAATATGTTGGGTGAAGAAAAAAAAAACACAGAGAGCTTTCATGTTCATGCAGTTCATCAATAGCATTGACGTTCCAGAGCTTCTCAAATCACTTCTTTACGAAACAAAAGCGCCGTTTCCATCCTGAATGTGTGCAGCCCAAAGCCTGCAGCGTTTGTGTGTAATATCTCATCTAAACGATTCCTCGCTGCTTATCTTTGAGCTCTCTCATTAGACTGGAGCTAATGAAGCTCTGCTCACGAGACACGAGCGCACGCGACGTGCAGCAGGTACAGCGTCAAACACACAGTAATAAGAAACTAATGTCCTCACGCAGAGACGCTCCACCCAGAACTTAGCTGAGAGCAATTAGCACGCTAAACTCACAATAAAACTTAGAGAAGATGCCGATGTTTCCAGTGGAAACAACAGAGGAAGATTCATCACGCGGTCAGCAGCGCTGCGGAAAACACCGACTCGAGCGACTTCTTGTCGAGATTATTAATAATGTGAGCGCTGGAGTGAAAGCGTCAGCACAGAGCTCCTCTCAAACGCTCCTTCGAGGAAAGCCATCTCTGGGTTCTCACAGAAGACGTCTTCATCTGGAGCAGGGCTTTCTAAAGCGGTCAATCACAGCAAAGGCCAGCGATCCAATAAAACATACTGCAGATTAATTAAACATCATGACCTTCAGAGAATACGCGTCAGCTTGAAGAGCGAGTCCCGAGTGAAAACAGCGCTTTGTTTAACACGGAAGAACAACAGAACATCATTTCCACTCAATGCAACTATAATATTACAACCAGACGAACATGTTCCCGCATTCAGAGCGAGTCTGGGGATTCCCCATCAGTTACATGATCTGGCCTGAAAACCACATTTTTTTCTTCATTTTTTTAAATAATAAAAAATATGTACAGGCATGTAAATTAAAACACAAAATAAACTGTCAAATTGTACTATTTTTAAATGAAAAAACATAATTAAAAAAATTATAAATATTAATTATTAATAAATAAAAATGTATTAATGAAAATAATTATTATTAATAACAATATCAGTATTAATAACAATATCAGTGATACTCAAAATAATACTGATATGAGCACAAATAATAATAATAATAATAATAAATTGTGAAAGAAAATGGCCGTAAAGAAGCACAATCTACTGCAGAGAGAGCGAGAGAGAGACAGAGACTGCTGAGACGAGCAAAGAATAAAACAAAAGTTGATCAGAAGAAAATTAAACTGCACTGAACCTTGTAAACAAATATTTCAACAATGTTTAACCGCCTTTACAAGCCGACAGGGTCAGTGTGCTGTGAAATAGTGCTGCAGCGTCGCCTGGAGACTTATTTTATGAGCCGCAGACTTCAGGGGAAAAAAAGAATGAGAGAGAAACAGAGAAAGAGAAGCGGCAGGAACGAGCCGCGTGTCACGTTCACCTCCAGCCGCTGAATCCTGCGCTCTGATTGGTCGGAGCGAGTGTCAATCACACAGCGCTGCTGGCGGGCGTCGTCATGGCAACAGGCTCAGCTCAGAGGCTGCACTGAAGTACAGTCATTCAGTCCCACAATGCCTTGCTTCTACAGCATCAGAGAGACTCTACAGTCTGAGATGTGTTTCCAGATCACTTCTGAAGAGCTTACACAAAGCACAGAAACCAGTGGCACGATCTCTGATCTCGGATCTCAGATCTGCTGATCCTCTGAAGCTGCACTGATCTGGAGTTTGCTGATTCAGACTTTAGGACTTCAGCGCTCCATTAGCTTTGCAATGCAGGATGAGAAACAAACTACCATCATGCTCTGACAAAATAAATCTCACACACCTCTCCTATTTAATATCAAGAGCGTTATGATCACTTCACTACAAACACACAAATATGATTTCACTCCTGAATAAGAATCATATTTCTCTTTCTGAATGATTTTTAATCATCAGTCAAACACATTCAGTCTGGGTCATATTCATTGTGTTCATTGTGAGATTTGTTATTTTGAAAGAAATCAATATTTTTATTCATCAAGGACTCATTAAATTGATCAAAAGTTACAGAAAAGACGTTTATAATGTTAGAGTAGATTTATATTTCAAATAAATGGTGTTCTTCTGAACTTTCTGTTCATCTGTGAATCCTGAAAAATAAAATATATCACAGTTTCCACAAAAATATTGTGCAGCACAACTGTCTTCAACATTGATAATAATCAGAAATGTTTCTTGAGCTGTTTGTTTTGCAGCACTAAACGAGTCTCTCTGAATGACTCCACTGAACCAGCACGAGTGTGTGGAGCAAATAAACAGCGCATGTCCTGAGGCGTGTGAGTGTGTGTGTTTTTTAGTTTGTGTGTGTTTTTTGAGTGTGTGTGTGTGTGTGTGTGTGTGTGTGTGTGTGTGTGTGTGTGTGTGTGTGTCTG
>NW_015558589.1:159685-160066 GCF_001515605.1 Sinocyclocheilus anshuiensis | reverse complement strand
TGTGTGTGTGTGTGTGTGTCTGTGTGTGTGTGTGTGTGTGTGTAGGTCATCAGATCATGTGTGAGTCCAAGTCAAACCATCTGCTGTTTTCAGGTGCTCTCGGATCACCTGCACAGATCAGAGCAAGCGCTTGCTGTGTGTGTTAATGCAGTGCTGCTGGACAGACGAGCGCAGGTGAAGCCACCGGAACCCAGTCCCCGCTCGCTCCCTGCACTCCCAACACACACACACACACACACACACACACACACACACACACACACACACACACACGCTCACACACTCACACACTCACTCACACACACACTCACACACGCACCCTGGCACAGCTTCACACTCACACACACACACACACACACTCACACACACACATACCCTTCA
>NW_015558589.1:155820-159640 GCF_001515605.1 Sinocyclocheilus anshuiensis | reverse complement strand
CACACACACACACACACACACACACACACACACACACACACACACACACACACACTCACACACAAACTATTTGCAGCCATACCAAGACTGTCTGCTGGAGCTCACATCCACATGTGACCATCATTCTCATTCTGACTTTATTACACTGCCTCCATCACAACCAGGGACATTTCCAGAAAATCATTTTCTAGAAGCTTCATCATGTCTCTTTCTCTGCAGAGGAGCTGCCAAACTAGAGCTCCGTGAAATCCTTTTTTTTTTTTTTTTCATTTCATGTTTTCTGGACTCTGGACACTGTAATGCTTAAAGGCAGTGCTTCTCAAACCTGTCCTGGGGACCCAAGCACCACACATTTCATACGTCTCCCTCATAGGACACATCCAGTTCAGATCGCACAGACTCTACTAATGAGCTGACGAGTTGAGTCAGGTGTGTTTAATGAGAGACCAAATATGCAGTGGGTGGGGTCCCCAAGGTTTGAGAAGCAGTGGGACTCATTTTCAGCCCTGGAGTTTCATGTCTTAGCTTTAGTTCATGATTGACTACATTAAAATAATATAATTAAGACCTCAGTATATAAGTCTGCAATAGTGCACTGTTCTCTACAGCCTCATAATTCATTGTATTTTTCTAGAGCTTTCGTTTCGATGTAAAAATCTTTACTTCAGAAATGGAAAATAAGGGACAACTGTATTTTTTAAAAAGGAAATAAGGGACAGAATATGGGACACTAAAAATATATGTACTGTATCATAATGTATGTCTGCCTGCAGTTAAAAAGTTCCCAGAAATAATCACATTTGTTTTGCTTAACCTAGGCTATTTATGTACAATTACTCTAAAAATAATTTTAATGTCATACAAAAAATGTCATCGGCCTGAGTAAATTGTACCATTATAGAATTGTGACTGACTGCACAAGTAGTAATTTAGGAGGTGAAAATAAAATGAAATTACATACATGCTAAATTTGAAAGCACAACTAACTGAACGTTTATGAAACGTCAGTCAATAAAGCATTTTTTTTTAAACAATGACACAGGCTACATTTTTTAACAAAAATTTTATTGCAACCATATAGGCTAGTCTATGAATTAATGAAAATGCATATTTTTCAAATAAAGAAAACTTAGTGGGCTGTTTCTGCTGCCTGAATTTGCAGGCTACTTTAATAATGAGGTCCAAGTTTAAGAATAAGCTAGAAGTAAAAAAAAAAAAAAAAAAGTAATGTATTTTCTCTCTCTCCCTCTATTTAACAGCATTAACTTAAAAGACGTCATCTCTCAGGTATTCATGTCTGGAGGTCATACGGCGTATCCTGCGAATACGGGACAAACTGCGTTCCGTAGGCTATAGCTTTCATGCGGGACGATTCCGTATTACACGGAACGGTCAGCAACCCTAGTCATCATTAACCTGCAGGCTGCACTCTCGAGAAAATGATAAATAAAAAGAGTGGGGCTGCTGTGAGTGCAGGCAGTCGGACAGCATTTCAACTCAGTGGCAAGACAACACCGCGGCCCAAAAAACAGACCGGCCCACAGGGAATCCTCCCGGTGCTCCCGATTAGCCAATCCAGGCCTGGCTTAAAGGCATAGTTCACTGAAAAATGAAAATTCTGTCGGCATTTACTCACCCTCCACTTCTTCCAAATCTGTGAGTGAGTTTCTTCTGCTGAACACAAAAGAAAATATGATGAATAATGTTGGTAACCAAACAACTGACACCACTGACTTCTATAGAATGGAAAAAAAAAATACTATGGAAGTAAATGGCTACCAGCAACTGTATGGTTACCAACAATTTTCAAAATATCTTGTATATTCAACAGAAGAAAGAAACTCACACAGATTCGGAACAAGTGGATGGTGAGTAAATGATGACAGAATTTTAATTTTTCAGTGAACTATCCCTTTAAATACATCTTAGTAATCACAACCACGTCTAACCAATTGAATTCATTAAACTATAACCATTTAATAAATTGTGTTTAAATTAAAATGGTTTCATTTTACAATAGGGGCCCATGACATTTTTTATTTTTTCAGAAATTCGAAATTGGTTGGATTAAATTATAATCAGAAACAGTGGGAAACAAATGAAGACATAAATCATTGACATATAAATCTTTGAAAATGTAATCAAACAAAAATGTGTTTTTGGCAAAGTGCTGCACACAGACCTTTACACTTAAAATTAACATATGGAAGAAAAATTGTATAATATACCTCTAAAAACTCTAAATGTAATTATTATTATTAGGGGCCAAGCACTGAAGATTGTAGGCACCTCATCTTATTGTTAGTCATCATTGTCTTCTTCTTCCACCCATAGAACCACTTGTGAAGTGGTTAAAAGCTATGGCAAAAGTTATGAAATTTGGCACACAGATAGAGACAGTCTGAGCATTAACCACAGAAAACCTGGATTCTCTAAGTCAAACCCTCCAAATGTCCAAAACTGCACTCATGTTTATGCTAACAGCTTCATCAAACCTTCAGAAACAGCTGCAGACATGAAGCACTAAACCACAAACACAAAGGCAAGTACTACTAACGGAAAAAGAGAGAGAAAATCATTTCACTGGTTTCCATCAGCTTCTGTTCTACTCTGATTTATTCTCCACATTCACTTCTGAATGATCAGCCGAGTGTGTGTCGTCATTCCTGTTTTACGTGGACAGAACATCTGCTGATGTCAGTATGAGAGAAGCGCTGGACTTCTGATCCGTCTGAGCGGGTCAACAGGATTCAGACGGGCAGCGAGAGCCCGAGGTGAGCGAATCACTCAAAGATGGCACGAAGGAAAACATCAGAGCGAACAGCATTTACAGACAACAACAGGCTGCCAGCAAAACGAACGGCAACCGATTAATTATTGAGGGCTACCTGGAAAGAAGAAAGGAAGACTGAAATGATTCGTCTTTGAAAAACACAAATAGCCGGAGCCCTGAATGCCACACACGCTTATCTTCATCAAAGGGAAAAGCAATGGGAGAACAAATACACATATCAAACAAAACACATGTAGTGAAGAGACCCAGCCTGAGGGAAACACACCGCGGTAAATGAGACGTATCGCAGTAAATGCAGCTGTTAAACAGTAGCGCTCAGATTCTCCGAAGAGCAGAAACGTGTTTGCTGACACTCTCAAAGCAGACACGCCACGCTGGGTTCAGAAACGTGTCAAAATAATGCAGGTTAGTTACACCACAGGTTAACTAGCTACCTGACTAGTATGGGAACGGAGGTCTCATACACATGACGGGGAATGAACGCTCGCAACGTTTCTGACCTCAAACCTCCTTCCAGCAGAAGAAGCGGTCTGACTGGGTTTCACGGTCTGAATCTCTTGACACTGATGGCTGGGGAATATTAATGAGTTAATAAGCAGCAGGACTGGTGGGATAAAGCACGTGTGGGATCTTCTCGTTCCTCTCACACTCTGTGGTCTCATTGTCAGAGCAGGATAGTTTGACCACAAGGTCAGTGAGCTGCTAAATCCAATTAAATCCAATTACCCAGCAGCCCCTGCTCTGAAAGAGAGTTATATCTGTGCGCGGGTGCGGCCCGGCCGGGTGTGTGTGTGTGTGTGTGTGTGTGTGTGTGTGTTTGTGTGTTTGTGATCCCAGTGGGCTCCAATCCATCCGAGGTCTGTTCAGTCATAAGAGGCTCCGAACCAGAGACGGAAACTCTGGAAAAATCAAGGTCTGCTCCAACACACCGGGACCGAACGAATGCAGCTCTACGGAAAGGACACACTGACCTAATCAAAGCAATAAACACGACACCGCTGACAAACACTGCACGAGTCTGATGCT
>NW_015558589.1:153835-154760 GCF_001515605.1 Sinocyclocheilus anshuiensis | reverse complement strand
CCGCAGGTTAACTAGCTTCCTGACTAGTATGGGAACGGAGGTCTGATACAGACACAGTAACACACGTTACGAAACTGCGGCGGGGAATGAACGCTCACGGCGTTTCTGACCTCAAACTTCCTTTCAGAAGAGGAAACTCGGTTTCATGGTCTGAATCTCTTGACATTGACGACTGGGGAATATTAATGAGTTAATAAGCAGCAGAACTGGTGGGATACGGCTTGTGTGGGATCTTCTCGCTCCGTGGTCTCATTGTTAGGGCAGGATAGTTTGACCACAAGGTCAATGAGCTGCTAAATCAAATCAAATCCAATTACCCAGCAGCCCCTGCTCTGAAAGAGAGTTATATCTGTGCGCGGGTGCGGCCCGGCCGGGTGTGTGTGTGTGTGTGTGTGTGTGTGTGTGTGTTTGTGTGTTTGTGATCCCAGTGGGCTCCAATCCATCCGAGGTCTGTTCAGTCATAAGAGGCTCCGAACCAGAGACGGAAACTCTGGAAAAATCAAGGTCTGCTCCAACACACCGGGACCGAACGAATGCAGCTCTACGGAAAGGACACACTGACCTAATCAAAGCAATAAACACGACACCGCTGACAAACACTGCACGAGTCTGATGCTTGACCCAGGAGAAACTGAGCGGGATCATCTGATGTGTTTGCCGGAGTCACTTCATTTCATGACAACAGTACAGTTCATGACTTATTTTTGTTATTAGAAATAAGAACAAAGTTGCAAATAACAAATAACAGGACAAGCTTGTTGTTTGAGTAACATGAATGGCACAGACAACAACAGAAGAAGAGGAGGAGGAGGATGAGGAGGAAGAAGATGAGGAGGAGGAGGATGAGGAAGAAGAGGAGGAGGAGGAAGATGAGGAAGAGCAGGAAGAGTAGGAAGAAGAGGAGGAGGAGGAGGAAGAGGAGGAG
>NW_015558589.1:151970-152338 GCF_001515605.1 Sinocyclocheilus anshuiensis | reverse complement strand
GCAGCTCTACGGAAAGGACACACTCACCTAATCAAAGCAATAAACACGACACCGCTGACAAACACTGCACGAGTCTGATGCTGGACCCAGGAGAAACTGAGCGGGATCATCTGATGTGTTTGCCGGAGTCACTTCATTTCATGACAACAGTACAGTTCATGACTTATTTTTGTTATTAGAAATAAGAACAAAGTTGCAAATAACAAATAACAGGACAAGCTTGTTGTTTGAGTAACATGAATGGCACAGACAACAACAGAAGAAGAGGAGGAGGAGGATGAGGAGGAAGAAGATGAGGAGGAGGAGGATGAGGAAGAAGAGGAGGAGGAGGAAGATGAGGAAGAGCAGGAAGAGTAGGAAGAAGAGGA
>NW_015558589.1:148221-148744 GCF_001515605.1 Sinocyclocheilus anshuiensis | reverse complement strand
GGAAGAGGAGGAGGAAGGATGCTGGAAGAATCGTGGCTGGGACGGCGCAGTGACTGCAGCTCATATACACTCGTGGCGATGATTGACAGGACTGAATGATTAGGCTCCTCCCGATCACGTCTGGAACTTCATTCTGAGTCGTTCTAAATGAAGGAAGCTTTCTCACATGTGAGCGTCTGGATTGGTGGAAATCTTGTTATTTTCTCTTCATTTTACTGATCAATGTGTCTTGTGTCTCAAATGCACCATCTGTTGCCCTGCGGAGGAGCAGAAGTTTCAGATGCCTGCGACCGACCGACCAAACCTGCACGAGTGTGTTATGAATCCCAGCCACAATACACATGAGAAACTAGCCAGAGCACGAGTGTGTGTGTGTTTGTGTGTGTGTTTGAGTGTGTGTGTGTGTGTGTGTGTGTGTGTGTGTGGTCGCCTCTTATCGCTCTCTGCCAGACCCGGTCAGCGCACAAACACTTGTCTGCCCACAGGCCGTCCATCACACACGCCTGGCGAAATGTCAGCGAGC
>NW_015558589.1:138303-148081 GCF_001515605.1 Sinocyclocheilus anshuiensis | reverse complement strand
GAGAGAGAGAGAGAGAGAGAGAGAGAGAGAGAGAGAGAGCAGCTTCACCATCAGCTCTTATCACACAGTCACTCACCTGCACCAAACACAAAGCGTGCTGGGAAACTGAACTCCTCCCTGCTCTCTTTCTCTATCAGTCTATTCTTCTGCTGAGAGAAGCTGCTTTTATCCTGTAGATACGTGACTGTCCTCATTAATGACAGCTATACATCACACCGATGACAGCAATGCATTCTGGGAAATCACTCTCTCATAAACATTGTTTTTCTAGTCATGAAACGCTCTGAATTTCAGTTCAGTTTAATTCTACTTTCATTTGTAATTAAGTGATTTTAACTTCTGCTTTAAAATGGTAAGCGATCAGTAACTGTTTTGTTTAAGACTATAATGTTTATATTTTTTGCACATAATATGGCACACAGTCTACACAAACATTCACTGTATTTGGTTTCATTTGCCTTCAAACTGCAGTTTATTCAGAGGAAACACTTAAGATCTGGAGTTTAAATGGACTACTGTATGATGGAGCTCCTCATCATCTCCTGTCTTTCTGTCTGTCTCTGCTGACGCTCATGAAGTGATCTTTGTCTTTAGTTTGTGTGTGTCTCTAGTTTATCACGTTTGGTCATGAATCTCCGTGAGTCACTCGTGTTCACAGCTGCACATTCGGAAGGAGGAAACGGAGCTCTTCAAACACTCATGAGCCTCATTCAGTCCTGGAAACCATTGATCTGAACATCTGAGCATCTGCCTCTCGTGAACCACTGACGACACACAAACACACACACACACTCACACACACACACACACACACACAGGTTTCTTTTTATGGTTTATGGGGACTCTCCATAGGCGTAGTGGTTTTTATACTTTACAAACCGTATTTTCTACTCACAGACACACACTCACAGACTAATGATGATCATTTAGACACAAACACACTCACAGAGACACGCACACACACACACAGAGACACACACACACACACTCAGACTCAGACACACACACACGCGCACATACTCAGACACACACAAACACAAACACAAACACACTCAGACACACACAGACACACCACACACACCCACACACACACACACACACACACACACACACACACACACAGAGAGACACAAACACACACACACTCACAGGGAAACACACACATACACACACTCACAGAGACACTCACACACACAGAGACACAAACACACTCAGAGAGACACACACACACACACTCACAAACACTCACAGAGAGACACAAACACACACAGAGACACAGACACAGACACACACACACACACACACACACACACACACACACACACACACACATGCACACACACACACACACACACACACACACACACACACACAGAGACACAAACACACACACACACACACACACTCACAGAGAAACACACACACACACTCACAGAGACCACAATCAGACTAGAGTAGAGCAACTACATGATGACATTTGACTGAAGAAACATTCTGTGAGTCTCATGTGTGTTAAGACGCATCTCAATGCAGCTTTCATTCAATTTTACAAATGGAGGGATGATACGTTATTTTCTGCAGCGTCTGACGGCGTCACATATGCTCAAACAGCCATCTGCTCCCTGAGAAACACTTCCCATGACTCCACAGAGAGAGAGGGAGATGAGGAATACAACGCTGAATGAATGTTAGAAACAGCAGTGCTAGCATAAAACTACAAGCTGAAAACCTGAGCAGGGCCACTGCAGAACATCTGCGCTTACACACGTTCAATAATGAAGACTGACCCAGAGATCCTCACTGACAAACGGCCATCAGCGAGAGACCTGCTCATTCTCAGACACAACAATCAGTGTGTGAACACGGCAGATGAACACCTGCAAACACCCTCGGGTGTAAAACTGGACAATAAAACAGACTTGTGAATTAGGGTTATTTCCCTCATATTTTCTGTGTCATTATTAGTGTGTTTCTTCAAATATGTTTGTGATGAACATTTCAGCTCTTTAATATATACTGTATAACGTCAAAAATCAAGTCTACAGAAAACAAATCACGCTGTATGATGCTGTAAGTAACAAAAGAAGTACATCAGATTGGGCATTAAATTTCCCCCAAAATATGATGTGATTTTTCTGCAGAACACATGTTCACATATATATTCAAAACGTCACTTATTTATATTTACTGCATGCTGATCACTGCTGAAGTTTAGCTGCTATTTACTAAAAAAAACAAGTAAAAACAGTAATAACAAGAAATGTAAAGCATAAGACTGGGATAAGAGTCCGGATGTGTTTGTGCACGTTCAGAATTAAAATTGTTTTCAGGAGCATTTAAAGAAGGACGTGAGATATTAAGAGTGTGAGACAGTTTTTCTGACTGACTCGCTCTCCTGTGTTTGATCAGAGTGTCTCTCGCCCACACTCTGAGTCAGTGACTGACTGAATCACTCATAATCCAGTTAAAAACCATCAGAAACCTTCCGCCGGACTGAGAGAATGAGAAATAAATGAGTCATGAGCTGCAGAGTTTCTGATCTGTTCTTTATTCAGTTTACAGGAAAACTCAGCAGCTCTGTGTAAAACTGATCAAACTCTGATGTTGCAGTCGTCCTCCATACAGGACACTAAATGCGTTCATGAACCGACAGACGTGCCGCGACACGCCTGTGGGAGGAAGTGACCTCAGAAGCCGCTGCTGCGCTTCCTGTGCTGAGATCAATAATACTGAGAAACTCAATCAATGATTCACTTCAGCGCACACACATGATCCAAACCTGGAAAACACACACACATCTAAAAATCATTAATTTAACCAGTAACTCCATTAACGACATGATCAGAGTCTCACTCATTCAAATAAACGCAAATAATCTAAGCATGCTTGAATCTAAAGACTTGACTGCAGCAGAAATCATTATAATAAAAATAAAACACAAACTCCATGTGGAGAGCTCCATGTTGAGTTCATTAACCGGAGTGATAAACCGTTCGTCTGAACCTGTGAACACACAAGGCCGGTGGAGTTTAATCCTGACGTGTTCTCAGTCTAGCGTGATCGGGACTGAAGCGTGTAAACAGTGACACACACGTGTGTGATGAGAAACCGCCGGGCTTCAGATCAATATTACTCAGTGCAGTCTTATCAAAGATAACAGCTCGACAGCTGCCGCGGGCGACGTGCTCCTCACGCCTAGAGATCTTTCTTTTGCGGCGACACACACAGAGCCTTCAGAGCCTTCACCGAACATCTCGCTGCTTCTCACACGTGTTTTAATCCTGTGAAGAAATCACGGATATTCACCTGCCACGTCATCCACAAGAGCAGCAGCACAGCTGGATGACAGAGAAGATGATTCAAGACCAAAAACAAACACATCTGGACTATAAAACACACATCTAAACGTCCTTCCCAGTTTGACGTGTGTGTGTGTGTGTGTGTGTGTGTGTGTGTGTGTGTGTGTGTGAATGCATCCCATGAAGAAAGCGCTTTAATGAACACACTCAGTAAAGTCGTAAACACAGCTGTAGAAATGCAGTGATCTGTGTGACTGTTTTCAGGACAGGAAATATCATCAGCTTCATATAAGAGCAATATAATCTTGCATTATATTAGACCATAACAGGCTCTGATTCAGTTAATGCGTTGAAATTTAACTTGATTTGTTCTCAACACACAGGAAGTTTAAAACTACTGGAACCGAATGATTTGTAAATCTATTAAAATGCTTCTCCAACGTTTAGTATTCTGTTTATGTACAATTTACTGAATTACAATGTAAATTTAATGGCTAACAGCATTAAGGGAAAAAGGGTTCTTCCACAATGGTTTATTGATTTGTGAACTATAAATTAACTGTTCAGATCTACAGGCGATCTGTGGCTGATCTCAGTGTATCTGTAAGGCTTCAGAAAAACTTCAGACTCTGCCAGTCCAAAAACTGCTTTATATATAGCGTGTGGCTAGTTCATGCTAGCTCAATGCATTAACTAATGTTATCATATGGGACCATAGTATAAACTGTTAACAAGAAAGGTTTCTTGAGCAGCAAATCAGCATATTAGAATTATTTTAATGATATATCCACATAGAAAACAGCTATTTTAAATTGTAATAATATTCAAAATATTACTGTTTTTGCTGTATTTTTGAGCACATAAATAATCATACAAGACTTTCAACAACATAACAAAACAGTAAATTGTGTAAATACAGGGATTTAAAAAGCATATTCAATTCAGTTCTGAATAGAGCTCAACCCTGATCAGACCTGAGAGTATCAGCGGTTCAATCAAAGCCCTGCCTAAACACTACTCAAATATTAAATCAAGCTGGACATACACACTGCACACAAGTGTCTCTTCACTGTCAGTCAGATGCACAACTAGAGCAAATAAAACAGTGAAAACACAGAAACTAGAACTGACTCACATTAGAACAAGACTCAGTTCTTCATGAGCTTCTCTGGATTAAATTGCAGAATATTGTATTTAATTCTGACAACACATCAGTCACTGATGAGCTCACAAGTCAATAAGCTACTGTTCAAATGTTCATCACATCGCATAATGTTTGACTGAAGTATTTTTAAGCACAATATGTAGTGTTCAGTATGTAGTGTTCAGTTTATAGTGTTCAATATGCAGTGTTCAGTATGCAGTGTTCAGTAGGCAGTGTTCAGTATGTAGTGTTAAATATACAGTTCAGTATGCAGTGTTCAGTAGGCAGTGTTCACGTATGTAGTGTTCAGTAGGCAGTGTTCAGTATGTAGTGTTCAGTTTATAGTGTTAAATATGCAATGTTCAGTATGCAGTGTTCAGTAGGCAGTGTTCAGTATGTAGTGTTAAATATACAGTTCAGTATGCAGTGTTCAGTAGGCAGTGTTCACGTATGTAGTGTTCAGTAGGCAGTGTTCAGTATGTAGTGTTCAGTTTATAATGTTCAATATGCAGTGTTCAGTATGTAGTGTTCGTATGCAGTGTTCAGTATGTAATGTTTGGTATGTAGTGTTCAGTTTAAAGTGTTCAATATGCAGTGTTCACGTATGTAGTGTTCAGTATGTAGTCTTCAGTATGCAGTGTTCAATACGTAGTGTTCAGTATGTAGTGTTCAGTATGCAGTGTTCAATACGTAGTGTTCAGTAGGCAGTGTTCAGTATGTAGTGTTCAGTAGGCAGTCTTCAGTAGGCAGTCTTCAGTTTGTAGTTGTTAATATGCAGTGTTTAGTAAGTAGTTGTTAATATGCAGTGTTCAGTAGGCAGTGTTCAGTAGGCAGTCAGTATGTAGTGTTCAGTATGCACTGTTCGGTATGCACTGTTCAGTTTGTAGTTGTTAATATGCAGTTTATTATGTAGTTGTTAATATGCAGTGTTCAGTAGGCAGTCAGTATGTAGTGTTCAGTATGCACTGTTCGGTATGCACTGTTCAGTTTGTAGTTGTTAATATGCAGTTTATTATGTAGTTGTTAATATGCAGTGTTCAGTATGCAGTGTTCAATAGGCAATGTTCAGTATGTAGTTGTTAATATGCAGTGTTCAGTATGTAGTGTTCAGTATGCAGTGTTCCGTTTGTAGTTGTTCGTATGCAGTGTTTAGTATGTAGTTGTTAATATGCAGTGTTCAGTATGCAGTGTTCAATAGGCAATGTTCAGTATGTAGTTGTTAATATGCAGTGTTCAGTATGTAGTGTTCAGTATGCAGTGTTCCGTTTGTAGTTGTTCGTATGCAGTGTTTAGTATGTAGTTGTTAATATGCAGTGTTCAGTATGCAGTGTTCAGTATGTAGTTGTTAATATGCAGTTCAGTATTCAGTGTTCAGTAGGCAGTGTTCAGCATGTAGTGCTCAGTATGTAGTGTTCAGTAGGCAGTGTTTAGTATGTAGTGTGCTAGTATTCAATTTGATTCTCCACAGACTCCAGCGTCTTTTCCAACAAAACATGCCATTAATTAAAGCCAAGATCCACTGATTTATCCACTCGTTCCTCTGTTCTCTAACGAGAGATTTCCATAACGATAAACATCCAAACAAGCTATGTGTGTGTGTGTGTGTGTGTGTGTGTGTTGCTCATTGTTAGCGGCAGACTGAACAGATTACAGATTTGCTCTTTAGCAGTTCTACATTTAGAGCGAAAGAGAATGCATGTGAAATATCCATCAAGTATGTGTGCGTGTGTGTGTACCTGGCATTTGTCATGTTATGGGGATCAAATGTCCCCACAAGGAAAGTAATACCAGTAAATTTTGACCTTGTGGGGACATTATTGGTCCCCATGAGGAAACAAGCTTATAAATCACACATAATGAAGTGTTTTGAAAATCTAAAAATGCAGAAAGTTTTCTGTAAGGAGTAGGTTTGGTGTAGTAGGGCAATAGAAAATACAGTTTGTACAGTATAAAAACCATTAAGCCTATGGAATGAACTAGGGGTGACCCTGAATAGTCGAAAACTACAAATCTCGACTACCAATCTCACAGTCAAACATTCACAGAGGTGTTATGATCATGCCATTCTGGCTATACAGGGGTGCTCAATGTCTGATTTCACGTAGAACTAATGGTTTTCTCCCAATCAGTTAATATACAGCCTATTATGATAATTCTGTAAATAAGAATCTGAAAAGAAAGAAGCTTTTAATAAATATTTTGGTAACACTTTCTATGACGCCCATATTTATAACACATTATAAGGGTATTCTTAAGGCATTATAATGAATGCATAATGCATTATAAAAGACCTTATAATATGTTATATCATCTTATAAATAATCATAACAACAATTATAATACATTATAATGCTTACGCATTTGTGGTTATAAGTTTTAAGATTATGATTATTTATAACACCATATAAAATCTATTTTTACATTTATAATGGACTATTAATCTTGACATTGTTTATTTAAGATCTGCACAGTATCTTACTACATCTTTTGATTTTAAAGACATGCAAAACAACAAGTATATTGTTGTTTGTTGTAACTAATGTTATGGTAATACTTTATTTTAATAGTTCACTTTAGACATTCTACTATCTATAAGCAACTTTGCAATTACATGTCAACTAACTCTCATTAGAGTATTAGTAGGCTTAGGTTAAGGTTAGGGTTGGTAGAATGTTGACGTACTTGCAAAGTTACTTATAGTCAGTTTGTCTGTTGGGGAACCATCAAAATAATCTAACTGATATTACATTAAAAATAGTTCAAAGCAAATGTGTCATATTACACATTCATCTGATCTGATATCTGATCTTATGGCTGTTTGAGAGAAAAAATATTATTATTATTATTATTACTATACTTAGAAGTGGTCTTTGATGGCTTTAAGTAAAGTAGCATAAGAAAGATGGCAAGATATGAGACTTATAATACATTATAACTATGAGAAATATAATCCATTGTAACTTAAGTGGATGCAACATGTTCACTGTGTGTTATAAATCATCATACTCTTAAAAGCTATAACCACAAATAAGTAAATATTATAATACATTCAAACTGTTCATATGAATATTCATAAGATGATATCACATATTATAAGGGTTTTTATAATGCATTATGCATTCATTTTAATGCCTTAAGAATACCCTTATAATGTATTATAAATATGGGCTTCATAGAAAGAGTTACCAATATTTTTAATGTGCGTGAATAAATCCAACCAACCACCCCTATAGATTTAAGTTTCACTTTCCTTGATCTGTGACCGACAGAGGAGCATGTTGGCGGCAGGGGTTTAAAACTTCAACAAGACTCAAATTGACACAGACAGAGTGAAAGACTGGATTTTTTTGATCAGGTAGGGTACAAGTGATTTCAAAACATTTCAGCCGGTTCTAATTTGATTTTTGCATGCTGTGAACAAATAGACGCCAATCCCGTGGGTGCTCGGGAATGGCTCAGCACCCACGTAAAAACTCGAGATATTATTCACTATCATACTGGCGAAACTGATCTGGCAACTATCCAATGCATACTTGAGTCCAGTGCAAGCTTGCGAATCCTCTCATTATACAACGTAATGAGATCACGATGAAGACGAGGGACAGCTTTTTAGTGATAATAAAGGCAGTGCTCTTTGTGTGCTCTCTAGGTTATATAGCCTATAATCCATTCAGAATTCGTATAGAACTTTTATTTTTTGGCCACAAACACGCAGCAAAGTTTCAGGAATGACATCTGCATATTTATGCGGGATTCACACTCGAAAGAACAATGGATGGGACAAAAATAGGCTATACATGAAAATGTATGTGCATTGAAGAGCACACTTTCTGAAGCACCCTCCGTATTTAATTCTGGAACCGGGTCTGGATGAAACTAGCTGTGTTTGAGCAGTTTCCACAGCAGCTCATATTTAGGCATTCACACGGAGTTTTATGTGGCAGTATAGGCTATGCTTCCCAGTCTGAAAAATTTGCAGGATATTTGTGAATTTCCTCCGTGAAAATCTCTATACAGTTAAGAGTAAACATGCACACGGGCTTCATCGAATACTCCTTGCATTTGTTGATTTCATCTTACGTGTGGATTATTTGGTTTTATTTAGTACAAATCTCTGGTTTCATCAGCTCTGATCAGTAATAAACAACATGATATGTGGCTGGCTATTGTTAACTATATGTTAATAAAAACATAAAATATTATTTACCCCGTTTGTATCTGCGAGGCATCCATTACACATTTTTCCCTGTGTGTTAACGTCAGTAATTATGACGGTTGAATGTCTGACTTGACTCTTGGTAATGTATTTTGCCCCCTGCCCCAAACATATGATCCGCTATCAGCAAGATTCGAAAATTCTGATTTGACTATGAAAATCCTTAGTCAGGGACACCCCTAGAAACCCAACACCTGAATGTGTATGTGTGTGTGTGTGTGTGTGTGTATGTTTGTACTACGGGGACAAATTTGAGCTAAACATAAGTTCACAAAGTTTTGTGTTAGCATTAGTGTGTGGGTTAGTGTCCATTTAGAGTATTTATAACTAGCTATAAAAGAAAACTACAGAAGTCTATGGAGTTTTTCTGTTTAGATAAATAAACCAGCAGAGCCATTTATCAGTCAAACTCTGACAGGCTCTGTATACTTTAAATCATTACAATCAATAAATAAAATTACTGCAATAAATAACTGCAATAGCTAAACAAATGAACAGATAAAAAGACAAATAGACAAAGTCTGTTCTTGTAACAGCAGTCGTGTGTCTCACTGCACAACATCCATAGAAAGCCATTATTAACCTAGTTAACATGAGCCACTACCAGTGAAGGAGGACACCAGTCACGGATTCACGTGTTCATGAAGTTGGTGTAATTCAGAAGCTGTCTGCAGCTTGCAGTATGAATATTTTCTGTTGTGTTTGAAACTCATCAGTGAACTCACAGCAGCTCCAGTAACGCTCGTATAGTGAAGATCCGCTGCTGTGTTTGTGGCTCGACGACACTCTCAGAGTTATCCCCACTTTATGTGAGAGTTTTTAATGTGTCAAATATCTGGCAGCTCATTAATATGCAGAATATCCAGCAGCTCTCTGATCATTATTATGATGAATATGCATGCAATCAGAGAGACAGACGGATGCATTTATGAAAGAGTTCTGCAGTTTATTACAGGACATGCAGGTCAGCGGCCGCAGCGTTACCATGGAAACCACTGGCTGACAACAAGACACACACACACCCTCACACAGACTTACGTGGACTCACTCACTCACTCTCTCTCTCTCTCTCTCTCTCACACACACACACACACACACACACACACACACACACACACA
>NW_015558589.1:137484-138126 GCF_001515605.1 Sinocyclocheilus anshuiensis | reverse complement strand
TGTGTGTGTGTGTGTGTGTGTGTGTGTGTGTGTGTGTGAGATGACTGTGAATGAACACACACTTACTGCTTTAACACACAACAAAACTGTCTGAAAATCACCGCTGCCAATCAGACTGGCTGCTCGACTGTAGAACCTGCTTTATTAAAGCACTAAAGCATCACAGACATTACAGTGAAGCTGACTTTCTGTGAAGCTGCTTTGAATCCATGTGCTGTGAACAGGGTTATTATAGTTAAACTGAAAACATTAAAAAAAAAAAATTCATTACTTAAAATAAAATAAACTTTAATAAAATTAAACATAAAACAAACTTATTTCAGCTAATTCCCAAGGCATCATTTTAAGCATAATTTTTAACATAAATGTGACAAACCTGTCGTCAGTTTTCACACAATGATTAAATCTGTGATAGTGTTGATTGGATCTTCTGATTCACTTTCTGATTAATATCAACCATGTGCCACATCCATCCCATAATTACACAAAAGCTATTAGAAACAGCTATAAGTAAGGTTTGGTGAGTTTTCAGCAGAGGGATCTACAGTTCCATCGGTTCAAATCTGCAATAGCCTTCCTGATAACGTTCGGGGTTCAGACACACTCTCTCTGTTTAAATCTAGATTAAAGACACATCTCTTT
>NW_015558589.1:130147-137430 GCF_001515605.1 Sinocyclocheilus anshuiensis | reverse complement strand
TAGAAACTTAATTTGCTGTAAAGTTGCTTTGCAACGATTTGTATCGTAAAAAGCGCTATACAAATACACTTGAATTTAATTTATAAGCCTTGTAACTAGAGGAGCAGTCAAATGTCTCACTAGAGGGTTGACAAAGTATTTCACAATACAAGTGAGGATATTTGGTCCAAAACATGTATACTCAAAACAAGTCCACACACACACACTCTGTGTGTAGTCAGGTTTAAGACCCCACCAGGATATATAAACCAGTACACACACACACACACACACATTTATTCACACACACCCCAATCAAAACAATCAAATGTTCAACCTCTAACGCTACAGTGTGACTGCAGACGAGTCGTTTCAGGTGAATGAATGTGGGTTGAAACGCTGCCTGCTGATTGGACGCCTCAGGTTTGCTGTAGTCACATGGTCTCTCTGCACTTCTTCATGGTACTCATGTGTTTCTGAAGCTTCATTCTGTCTCTGGTCACGCTGACGTCGAGGGTTAAAGGTGTGTATGGATGAGACAACAGCATCAAGACAAAGACAACAGGTGAAAATCAATGAAGACACTGATGAATACGGACATTAAACTGAGACTGAACAACTACATCAGGACCGAGCTACAGAATGGAGCAGCAATGCATTATGGAAAGATAAAACAGGTAAATACGAGTAAAACAAGTAACGAATGGACAACTACTTCAAGCGGTCAATTATTATTTCTACCGGGTCAGTATTTGAAGAGCCACTCAAGAGACATGTCGTCACGTTCATTAAACATCAGCATGAACCTCAAACCACAGACGACTGTTCACTGCTGCTGGTTTATAAATGACAAACACACGACTAGATGAATAAAACATCAATATTAATGCATTCAGATCCATGAGCAGTGTTAGATCAAACCAAAGCTGGACTTATACAAGACACAAATATCTTCTCATTTCTACAAAGAACCACAACAAACAGTCTCATCTGTAAAATCGCACAAACCCGTAACATACAGAAAGACAAACATTCACTCTGGTCTGCTCTGGAGAATGTTCTGAACTAATCCATAATCTGGTTTAGTTGATCCACTCTAATCTGTGATAACGGCAAACTTTAATCTCATATCTACAGAGGACATCAGCCTTCCAGTTTACGGCCAAGAGAGGAGGAAATATCCAAGATCCTCCAACCGTCATGAGGTTTAATCCCGAATGTTCCAGAGGGAACGATCATTAGCTGGGATCGGCCAGATAAGGAGAGCAGCCCGATCAGACAAACAAACCAATCGGCCGTGACCAGAAGAAACAGCTCTTCTGAGCTCCCAGAACCTCTGAACTACTGCCGAATAAACGGCTAAAATACTTACAAACTCATTCCAGGCGACTCCGTGTTCCCGTATGCCGGCGTTCTGCGCTCGTATGCGGTTAGGAAACACAGGTGACAGGTTTCGGAGCAGAACAGGGTCACGGCGTTCCCAGCTCATCCATTTGCGGGGCTTTTCTCTGTCAGAGGAGAGCCTCCTTCCCCACAGACACCTGAGAGACGCTCGATCTCATCAATCTAACCACACCTTCTGAGCACCCGGTCAGAGCCGCTAATTAGAATAACCCTGGAAATAGGGCATCCAAGACCGAGCCGAAATCTAGGTTGGTCAACAATTAACCATCCGGCTAAAAGTACGGCTGTCTGTGGAGGAACGACCAGCGGCTCCTCAACCGCGCGTTCATTAACTCATATCATAATAACCGGCGGGCTATCGGACTATTTGCTATTCACATTTTTCACAGCCAATTTCCACATTAACATCCCTACCACAAGATCAGGACAAAAGATTGCCTGACAACAATCTGAAAGAGACGTTGTACCTGAAAACTGGTTTTGCTAACTGAAAATAAAACTGAAACCTGTAATTTGGAACTGATTAGAATTAGAAGCATAACAATTGGAACTGATTAGAAGCATAAAAAAGGTTTGTATAAATATCATCCACAAATGATCTTTTTTACATCAGTAACTCGCCATCATAACAGACTTTCATAAAAGAGGATATTTTGAAGAACGTTGGGAACCAAACAACATTGGACCCCATTGACTTTCATTACATGGGCGAGAAAACCACACATGGAGACATTTCTCAAAAGTCCCTTTGAATAAAATCATCTGCCAAATGCATGAATGTAAATGTAATGAAACTCTTTTTGAAGATGATCAAACTGTTTCAAGACCCGAAGCTGATTAATAAAATGGCCTTTTTGCAATCCAGGTAAGAATCTAATGAAGTCTTGCAGGTTTAGTTAAATCACAGATAATCAGTCATATAATGGGCAAAAATGAGCTGACTCTTCAAATATCAGAGGTTTGCATACTAATTACCACATTAACGGTCCGTACTAGTCTTCTGGAGTTTGCAGGAATGATCTAATCAGTGTTTTCAGTGTTCATGTGAGCTCCAGTGCTGCTTGTCTCGCTCTCTGTCTGTATCTTACAGATGCTCATATACAAGCAGCAGATGTTTTAATCCACAGCCCCTGTCTGACCGCTTCTGTGGATCAGAGTCCAGCGTGTCCAGGTCAGCGCTGAGATCTCTAGAGCCTCTCTAGTTTACTGACCGACCGGCACAACGCCAGCAGACGTCACCCGCTTCAATCAGAACAGCCACAAAACCCGTTTCAGACCTGAACAAAACCGTTTCTGTCCACAAGGTTCTGAAACAATCCACTGTGTCCCTCTCAGAGAATGAGAAAGTCTGAGATGTCAGAGTTCAGTCTGAAGTCAGACTCATGATGTGCGTCACATAAAAACTTAGTTACGTACAGCTTTAAAGAAACAGAACTTCTGCCAACATTTACTCTCAGCCGTGTTTTTCCAAAGCCGTTCCAAACACAGCAGCACTGCACTTTCTCAAGGAGCCAGTCAGTATTTACAGCTGTTTGTCTTCACTATAGTGCTCATCAAACACTTGAAGACTTAATATTTATTTGCTAACATTTGTTATTGTATTTGTTTTACACTTATACATTTTTACATTTTAATCTGAACTCAGCCAGGCCAGCCCAGAAAAAAGTATATATTGGCTGAAAATGATTATTGTTCTCTATAGTTGTGTTCTTTTCTACTTTAATCTGTTTGAAACATTTATTTACGTCATACAATTGTATTGTCTATTGTTTTATTGTATTTAAATGTTCTTTTTGCTGCTAAAATTGTTATTAAGAGGAAAAGGCTTAATGTTTTTGTAACATAATTCAATACCGTAATAAAAGCTTAAATTATTGTGACGTGAAATTTGATATGCCTGAAAATGATTTTCGAATGGTGCTTAAGCTCTTGGTGCTCAGACGTTAATGCAGATTTCCAGCTGTCACTATTATCAGATTTGTGCAAATCAATCTGAAAACACCGTCTGGATAACATCCATGAGGATGCTGCCAATGAAGAGCATTCTGCCATCATCATCATCATCAGCTCACGCACACACACACATCTGCTCTGTTGCCATAGCGACGTGCCTCCCGAGGCATGCTGGGTAGAGAGGGGTAATCCATCAGCGGTGTCCTGATAGCGGGAAAACATCCAGATACCTGCGCCTCATCCCCAAACACCAAACACAGCGCCATCAATTACGCAGACAAATCCAGCCTGCGGGGGAATTATGGGTAAATACATCTGGCCCTCGACGGACGCGAGCAGAGTTTGGTCTCGCATCATATCTGTCAGAGTGACACCGTCAGGAGGGTTTAACCTTTGACCTCAGAGAATCACGTGAGAACTGATCTACACGACCATAAAACAACCGCCATTCCACTGCATCTGCTCCATTTCCACTGATCGAAAAGTAAAAATCAAACCAACTCATAAGAAGAAAAGAAACAAAGGAGGAAGAGTAAATCTCGCTCCGCAGCAAATCAAAGCCCCCAGAAGTCGCCAAAACCGCAGTCCAATCTGAGAGCGGCCTGGCTGCCGCCGACACCAATCCTCACCATCACACAGCATCTTTAACCGTTATTAATCAGCCGCTTACCTTCCACAGCGTACTCTTCTGTTCCCGGACCGCACCGAGGAGAGAAAGAGAGAGAAAGACAGTGTTAGTGCCATGCTTCACAGTCACACATCTGACAATCACACACCAATCTTCCACTGGAGAACTGACCCGCTCAAAGCCAGCGAGCGAGAGAAGACGAAACGTCAGGCAGTGAAAGACAATAGCAGATACGAGTTTCACATTTAAGCGTGTTTCACACGGGTCAAACGCTCGTCCTGCCGCAGCTCATTAGAGGCGCTTCTACTTCAGCGCTCCGCTCGCTCTCGCACCAGATTCATCAGTGTCTAGTTGTGATATTGACCTGAGAGACGTTTAGCAGCTCAGCTGAATTAGGTTAATTACTGCAAAACTGTTGGCAAGAAAGTTCAGGAGAACAGGACTCCAGCGCGAGCGGCTCAATCTGTTCACACCGTAAGCCTTAAGGTCTTTGCACACCGACTCCAAAATGTTTGCAAGTTAAAAAATTAATATGACCTCACGTTGTGTCAATCACGTTTACACACTGCATTTTGATAGGAAAGGATGATGAATACGAAAAAACACAACAACAACAAAAAACAGTCTCAGTGTGCAAGGACCTTTAGTGATCAACTCTGATTTACTGCTCAGATCCAAATCAAAACGGAATAACACACTGTTATGAAAAACAGATCTGAGTCACAAATCTGTCTGAACAGAGCCTCTGACACTTTCACAGCAATGAGCTCTGCTCGTTTGAGCCACCTGACATCAACTTCAGCCAATCACAGGAGTTTAGGGCGGGACTAACTGTTTGACTGACCAATAGTGTACGACTCATACTATATCTGGGATATTTTTAAATGTCACAAACAATAAGTGTAGTATGTTCATATGCTGTCCTGAATTCATCTGCCTGCGTTTCAAAGGGACAGTTCACCAAAAATGATCATTCTGTCAACATTTATGGGCACTCATGTGGCTTCAAACTTGTAGGACTTCCTTTCTTCTTGGGAACCAGACTACACTGGACCCATTAACTCTCATTACATGGAAAACAAAAACACACTCAGACATTTCTCAAAATATCTTCTTTTGTGTTCCACTGAAGAAAGTAAGTTATTTTTTTTATTTTATTTACTGAGCAGAGGAAACACACAGAGAGCGCAGCAGTGACCTGAGCAGATCTGGACGAGTGTTTGTGAAGCGCTCAGTGCTGACAGCTCTAAACTCATGCGTCTGTGTGAGTGTGAAGGTCATGACCACAGTCAAATTAAATGAACATTCAAAACACACTTCAAATGTCGGTCCAAAGTCATGCAGGCTCTGTGTGATGTGTTCAGCTCGGATAAACACTGCAGAATCATCAAACTTCTCTGTAACTCTACAAACACTGAGCAATCTATTGCAGTTTACGACTACGTTCATTACATGGAAATGTAATGTAAATTAAATGAAATCAACAGCATTCTTTCTGAGAAAAACCCTGCAATGAAGATTTATTGTCTCTGGTTCATCATCAGCTGGAAGCTGAGCCACATTCAGTGTTGTTCTGAATCCCAGGCCGTTCGCTGTGTTTCCTTTAGTAGGATCTACAAACTCAAAACACATGAAGCTCACACTTCAGTTCCCACTGATATACATACTAGTCATTTACATGAAGACTTGTGCTTCTTTCTATAATTTACACAAACACACACACACACACACACACACAGGTACATTATTGCTTCATTTGTTCCACAAGAACTCATGCATGATGCAAAAATATCCCAACCAATGGATGTCATTGTTTTCACAATTACTAACACTGACCAAAGAATCATCTGAAGAAGAAGCAGCAAAAAGAAAAATAAGCAGCAGCAGCAGAACAATAAAAAGAAGAAAAACAAGAGGGAGAAAAAAAGCAGAAGAAAGGAAGGAAGGAAGCAGCAGAATAAAAGTAAAGGAAGCAGAAGAAGAACACAAAGCATTCGAGGATTCAGCATCAGTGTGGCAGCAGCACTTCAGCGCTCCACTGACACCTAAATAGGGATGTAACGATTCACTCAACTCACGTTTCGATTCGATTTACGATTTTGATTTCATGATTATTATTATTTTTTTAACAAAATGAGATTTAAGACAAATTATAAATTAAATGTGTCCTTTTATTATTGCTTAGACAACATGCTGCACGTTTCTTTGTGAAATTGAAATATAACTCTATAATAACATACTAATATAGCACTTGCATATTATTGCTCTTTTGATGGTTTTGATTGCTTCTCATTTGTAAGTCGCTTTGGATAAAAGCATCTGCTAAATGACAAAATTTAAATATAATGTAAATGTAAATAACAAAACTAAATTGAAATTTTAAAACAAACCCCAAATCAAATAAATAAGTAACACAAATAAAATAAATCTCTTCATATAAACAAAATAAGGCTTTGTCTGAGCTCTTAACATTTAAAATTAGAGGCTACCACTGCATTTTAATCATGATCCAAACAAAGATGCTGCATACATGCAACATGAGCAGTTTTTTATCTAAATTAGACTCATTTTGAAATCTGAAGCAAAAACAGAATGGTTTGACTTCAGTTTTGTGAAACTATGATACAGTGTTTCCTTGGTTACCGCTGTAAACAAAGCAGCGCTGCGCTTATGAACAGCAATGATACAGTGTTTCCTTGGTTACCGCTGTAAACAAAGCAGCACTGCGCTTATGAACTTAATGCGCTTAATCCTCTTATTAATCTTTAATATGCATTATACAGAGGCAAGAATCGATTTTCAACCGGCTCGCGGTTAATCGTTACATCCCTACGCCTAAACATCCCAAAATCCAGAAGATGAGATCAAATAATAATAAGACATGAAACAGAAGTTACTAGGAGCACTAACAGTGATCATCCATCACTTCTGCTGCATCAGCACTCCGGCTAATGCTTGAGTTCTCCAGTGAAACACCAGCCGTCAGTCTCGTCTGAAGACGCTTCGCTGCAGGCAGAGCAGGAGTGACTTTACTGTCAGACAGCAGATGTGTCAGGAGGCCCGTCGAACCCTGCAGCGGCGCTCACACACACACACACAACTACAACAACACACACACTAGTGTTGTCAAAAGACCCGGTATTTCGTTACCAAGTCGGTACTAAAAAAATGAAAACGTTACGGTACCAGGTTTTCTTAAGTACCGGTGGTACTGAGTACCCGGTCAACCCGGTTCTTGATGCGCCATCAGAAAGCTATCCTCTTCCAGTGTTGCCAAGTCTGCGGTTTTCCCGCGGAATTGGGCTGCTTTAACACTGTT
>NW_015558589.1:129809-130123 GCF_001515605.1 Sinocyclocheilus anshuiensis | reverse complement strand
CAGTGATGATGATGTAAGTGACGTTGTTGTATTTTAATGTTTTGTTAGTCTAGCCTACGAGACGCGCAGCTGCTGCGTTATTCATTCAAAATATTAGAGAAATATAGAAGCTCACTGAGGAGAAGATCTTGATTAGGTTCAAACCGAAACCAAGCCATTCACACAGAACACATATTCAGCGCATTTTTAGACAGACAAATATGACTGCTGCACACAAGAGATGTATAGAAAGCCATGCAACGATAAAACAGTTTAAACTTTTAGAAAACACGTTGCGAATTTGTGGAGGTTTATTCCTTTTCACTGCGTCTCGT
>NW_015558589.1:129436-129780 GCF_001515605.1 Sinocyclocheilus anshuiensis | reverse complement strand
TATTGCTCTTTGTTTTAAAAAAGGTTATAAAAAATGTCAATAATTATCGATACCAAACGATATGAAACATTATATTGTTGATAAATTTTTTAGCTATATCGCCCAGCCCTACACACAACAAGAACAACAACAACAACACACACAACTACAACAACAACAACAACACACAAAAACACAAAACAAGACACAACTACAACAATAACAACACACAAAAAACACCCACAACTACAACAACAACAACTAGAACAACACACAGCAACAAAACACACACACACACACACAACTACAACAACAACACACAAAATCACAAAACAAGACACAACTACAACACACACAACAACAAC
>NW_015558589.1:120905-128876 GCF_001515605.1 Sinocyclocheilus anshuiensis | reverse complement strand
TCTCTACCTCACACGTCTTTATTGAGGGAATATTTGGCAAGAGTGAGCACATTCCTGACATATAGTCAATACTCAATATAGTGCTTGGTGCCCTAAAGCAGCAAGTCAACTCTTGTGTATAAGTATATAGTGTAGGTCAAAGAGAGCCACTGAAGCCCTACTGCAATCATGACCCCTCAATAACAAAACTCAACTTCTCACATATTCCCCTGGGAAACAAACTGCTAAAGGCTATATAGTGTAACCGATTACCTTTCTCACTCACACACACACACACACACACACACACACACACACACACACACAAACAACACACACACACACACACACACACACACACACACACACAACTACAACAAAAACAACAACACACAACAAGACACAACTACAACAACAACAATACACAAAAACACACAACTATAACAACTACTACAACAACTAGAACACACAAAAACACACACAACAACACACACACACAATTACAACAACAACACAAAAAAACACACAAGACACAACTACAACAACAATACACAAACACACACAACAACTACAACAACAACACACAAAAACACACAAAACTACAACTACAATAACTAGAACAACAGACAAAAACACACACAACAACACACACACAGAACTACAATGGCACCACACAAAAACACACACAACTACATCAACGACACACACACACACAAAAACACACAACTACAACAACAACGGCACCACACAAAAACACAAACGTGCTCACGACACACGACTGCAGCAGCGCTCAGAACACAAACACACACAACAACAAAAATGACAACAACAACACACAAAAGCTCCACATGGACAGCGGGTTAAAGATGAGTTAGTTAACGCTGGTAAACTAGTACAGACCTAACTGAACTTCCATTATCTGAAACCGGATGTTCAGTGAGAGAAACAATGAGCGATGCCGGCGGAGTGATAATGTCAGCTGAAGATACTGGAGATGTGCAGAGGAACGTCACTGACGAATCGTTCATCTAATAATCACACGCTTCTGATACAGCTTGGAGATTTCAAATCATAACAAGCTCTTAATGAGATCCTTAATTTAGCGTACAATGTAAGTAAGCACTGCCTCCACATACAGTAGCTGTTGAACACACAGCAGTGCATTTGAAATGCATGTGAGAGTAAATATGCTAGAAATCTCTAAATATTCAGTCCTCAGAGCATTCACAGGAAGAAGAAAAAACACTGGTGAATTATTCATTTTCATAAATCTGGCTGTCTCCGGAGGCGAGGCATTGTCTCCCTCCCGCTATTAAGATTTCATGATGGTGTGTGAGTGTGAGTGTTTAGAGCTCAGTGTGGATTCTCCACTGGAAACATGACAAGAACCCGGACAAACCTCACATCACACAGGAGCAAACTCACTGTAACATCACACATCAGACAGGAGCAAACGCAGACAAATTACTTCAACATTTTATTAAGATTAGAAAGCTCCAGGACTGACCGATCTTCTGATGAAATAAGATTGTCTCTGCTCTACAATCACTTCTGGACTGTCCTGAGGATATTAAAAGTTGGATGGCAGCTAATTTTCAACAGTTTAATGATTAGTTTTGGCTCCCCTAGTTTTGGCTCCCCTGATTCCATTACTATGGTAAACAGCAGCGTGGGACCTCTGTCTTACACCTGCAATCACAAGCTAGAAACAGTGTCGTTTTTAATTCAGCCCTATATTTGACAGACAAATTAATTCTGCGGTCAAAGGCTGTTTTCATCAACTCCGAACTATTGCTAAATTTAAATCTTTTTTTTTTTTACTTTTAATGATTTGGAGGCTGTAACGCATGCTTTTATTTAATCGAAACCTGATTACTGCAGTGCACTTTATTTGGGCGTTACGCAGTCTTCTGTCTCACGTCTTCAGCGGTAAATGTGATTCTGCAGGAGTGTGCAGATTCTCTTCAGTCTTCCTCTCATTCAGGAAACAGTGTGAAGATGTTTGTCTGCAGGAGTGTGTGAGGTTTGGCTCTCGTCTACGTGTCTGAACTCATTTCCCAACAACAGTCTTCATGACCTTCACAATCATTACATCGCGTTCAGTTACTGTGTGAATAAAACTACATCACAACTCTCACGTCCCATCAACGATCAGGCATCTGAGCGCTGGACGCTCACGCGGAGGAACCATTACCATCTGAATAATAACAATCAATACAGACGTACACGGAGTCTGACTGAACATCTCAGTCTGATGTGCTTCACACAGATGATTTCTCATGATCAGACATCTAGTCTCATGTTCAGTCATGGATGTTCAGAACCGGAAGGATCTGTCCTGGAAGAACACAGAAGGACAAGCTGATCTCTCTCTCTCCAAAAACCTCCCTCTTAAGATGAAAGGAAAGAACACAAACCCAGCGGAGCCGCAGCACCGGCAGAGAAGAATAAAGTTTACAGTCCATCCTCTCTGTCCATCCACAATTATGACTGCTGTTTACTCAGTCAACCAGCACTAGTACTAGTACTCACAGCTGAGAATTAAACACAGACTAGCTTCAGCTTAAATCGCACCAAGGAGACGTGCACGGAGAAAAAATGGTGTAGGATTTACTCAGAAATCGCTAGTAAATAATTACAAAGAAATGGTAATTACATTGAATTAAACATGAAATTTTGAAGTAGAAAGACTAGAATATTATTTTCTTGTACAATGTGCTCTAATAATCTTTATTTACAACACTGAAACATCAATCTGAGCTCTATGGGCCAGCAATTGTCTAAAAGACTGGAAACAGCACCGAAAGCACCGCAGCAGCAAGCAGCGCTCGCAGGAATATGTTATAGGAGTATTTTCTCATTAATATTCTCCTGGCGAATTCAGTCGGGGACAATCGGACACTCCAGAGATTGACGGCATCTCCAGAGAAACTTAAACGCGCGTCTTCAGAGAGCCTCATCATCGCAGGCAATTAACAGCAGCGATCACGAGCGTGATCTGAAGGTGTAAATCACACTCGACGGCTCTCCAGAGCTTTCCTCCACTGGAAAACATTCAGCCGCTAGCAGACGATCAGGCCTCGCAGCAGAGCAGGAATATTCACCTTCAGCTTCAGGGGTGAGTGGTGCATTCTGGGATTACCTTCTCAGGTACATCAACATGAAGCCAAGGACGGCTTTATGACGGTTTGGCAGATCACTAGAATTAGAGACGGAGCCTGTGCATCACAACCAGGGTGGGAGATTAAAGGGACAGTCCACACAAAATCATGACTCTGTCATCACTTACTCTCCCTAATGTTGTTTCAAACCTGTATGAGTTTCTTTCTTCTGTTGAACCCAAAAGTCAATGACTACCAGCAACTGTTCGGTTCCCAACATTCTTCAAACATCATTTTTTGTGCTCAACAGAGGAAAGAAACTCACACAGGTTTGAAACAATCTAATGGTTGAATGATCAATTTTAAGATGGACAATCGCTTTAAAAACAGAGCTTGTTTATTTCCCACCTGTGTTGAAAGCAGCTAGATTACGCATGACATGAGAACTAATTATATATGCAATACTGTGCATCTAACCCTGGCTGACACCATATAACAGTGTGTGTCCATCAGGACTCCTGATCCTCAGATCGCTGACCTCAGAATGACCGCCGCCAGCAGCTCTGAGCAGATTCTGGGTCATCAGAAGGTTGTTCTGCTGTGCTATTAGGGCACATCTTAAAATATACACAGAGCCCAGATATAATGAGGGCGCAGAGACTTCATGACCTGCTGATGGCCAGAAAACCTCGTACAGTAAAGGTTATACTGCTGATAAATGAACACTCACACACTCTAAAGCTGTATGTGTGTGTTTGGGCCCGGTCTCACTCAGGACTCAGGTCAGAGGCTCCTCACAGCGGTTCTGATGACCCTCATCTCTCCGTTCTCTGCACAGGGGTCATGAAATGGAAAATCAGGACGTCCTTCATATTTACACACATCAGACGTTACTCTACAGTTTGAGGCGATCGCTGGTTCAGTTTAATAGCACTCAAACACATGGCTCTATTACAGCGCTGGACATCACACACACGGTCCAGTGAAGTTCACCAATCACAGCAGAGGACGCTTACTAGAGGTGCACTGATCAACCAGCCAGGGACCGGAATTAGCCGGTTTTCCACATGATCGGCCCAGACCGGTGACCAGCGGTCAGTCTGTCGGTTCCGAGCCGGTCTGTTTTGACGTCACACTTACGGCGATTGATAATGTATCTGTGTCGTGCCAGACAGTGGCGGCTCGTTGGGGGAGGCAGGGGAGGCACAGCTCTATGTATGTCGTTTTCTGACTAAACGCAACCAAAAAGCCATTTTAAAGTGGTTAAGCAAATTATAATAATAATAATCGTAAGGGATCCCAGACCAATACAATTAGTGTGCCTCCTCTATTTTAAAACCCACGAGCCGCCACTGGTGCCAGATGAGTCTCGCACAGTCAGCCGTTTGAACCTGTTGAATGAAGGACTAAATGATTCACTCATTCAAACGGTCATTTGATGCCACCTACTGGTTTGGTTTCATATTTAAAACTATCATTGCATTTTTCCCAACATTTATTATTTGTATGTTTAAAAATATGTAAAACATTAATCTTATACAATTCTTTATGCATTCGAAAGTTTGCAGTTTAAATGCATTTATGGCACCTCAGCTTCATCAAACAGTCTGTGTAAATTAGTGGTCGACCGATATATCGGCCGATATTTGGCATTTATTAAATAACGGCATTGGCCGATACGTTTTTCTGTTTGGCCGATGTGTTCGAGGTGGGACTTTTATTTTGACGGCACTGAGAACGGCAGCGTCTGAGCACAGTGCTCACATTCTCCCTCTCCTTTGCTGTCGTCGTTCAGTTCCCCATGAGTCAGAGCACTGCGTTCTAGATTTGTGCAAAATAGCAGTCTAGCTTCATGTGAATTCAACTCAACCTGACAAAATAATGGGACTCCACTGGACTGAACAAACCCTGAGCAACAAGCCAGACCTTCACTGCCATAGAGAACATCAGCGTTATCACTCTTCATGTACATCAGGAGCGCAAAATCAATTCATTACAGGCAGCAAACCGCTGTAGAAATGCTGAAACCATTCATGCTCCTCATCAGGAGCTTTGGCTTGTTTGGCAGTAAAATATTTCATTCAAGTTTTATTGCCCATGTGATTTCTGTTTTATCTCATTCCCATAATGTACACACACACACACACACACACACACACAGAGTCTTGCTCCCAGGTAAATGCATCTTATTTTAAGGATGTTTAGATGATTTCAATAGAAGAGCATGTTTTTGTAGGTTTTTATTCTAATACTGAAGGGTTATGTAGCGGCTGCTAAAGACTCAGATTGTCCAGCGTGGATCCGTGCTTTCTTCACGCTGCAGTTCATGTCAGCATGAGCTCGTCTAACGCTCTGAGACAGTCGTGTCAAAGCCGCTGCGGTGACAGTCTGACGAGCCTCAGGACGTGACCTCTGCTCTCGCCTCCAAATAAAGGTCCTGACACAATCTGCTCTTCGAAACACACGACCGCTGCAGCGTCTCTGGAGATCCACACACTTCATGCTCTTCAGATCAGTGTTTGGACAAACATTATTATTATTTATTGTTTTGCTGCACAGCAGCATACATGAAGGGTGAGTAAATAGTGACACAATGTTCATTTTGAGGATGAACTGTTCCTTTAAAGCGGCTCCTGAATCTTTATTCTGACACCTGTGACTGAGCAGACGGCACGATCTCACCTGTCAAGTCAAGTCAAGTCACCTTTATTTATATAGCGCTTTTAACAATACAGATTGTGTCAAAGCAACTTCACAGCATTAATTAGGAAAATAGTTTGTCAATAATGCAGAAGGACAATAGTAAACACTCAATGTTCAGTTAAAGGCAGTTCATCATTGAATTTAGTGATGTCATCATCCAGCTCAGTTCAGCTTGAATAGTATCTTTGCAATCATTTGCAATCAAGTCAACGATATCGCTGGAAATGAAGTGTCCCCAACTAAGCAAGCCAGAGGAACCAGAACTCCATCGGTGACAGAATGGAGAAAAAACCTTGGGAGAAACCAGGCTCAGTCGGGGGCCAGTTCTCCTCTGACCAGACGAAACCAGAGAACATCTAATAACATCTACACACACACACACACACACACACACACAGAGTCTTGCTCCCAGGTAAATGCATCTTATTTTAAGGATGTTTAGATGATTTCAATAGAAGAGCATGTTTTTGTAGGTTTTTATTCTAATACTGAAGGGTTATGTAGCGGCTGCTAAAGACTCAGATTGTCCAGCGTGGATCCGTGCTTTCTTCACGCTGCAGTTCATGTCAGCATGAGCTCGTCTAACGCTCTGAGACAGTCGTGTCAAAGCCGCTGCGGTGACAGTCTGACGAGCCTCAGGACGTGACCTCTGCTCTCGCCTCCAAATAAAGGTCCTGACACAATCTGCTCTTCGAAACACACGACCGCTGCAGCGTCTCTGGAGATCCACACACTTCATGCTCTTCAGATCAGTGTTTGGACAAACATTATTATTATTTATTGTTTTGCTGCACAGCAGCATACATGAAGGGTGAGTAAATAGTGACACAATGTTCATTTTGAGGATGAACTGTTCCTTTAAAGCGGCTCCTGAATCTTTATTCTGACACCTGTGACTGAGCAGACGGCACGATCTCACCTGTCAAGTCAAGTCAAGTCACCTTTATTTATATAGCGCTTTTAACAATACAGATTGTGTCAAAGCAACTTCACAGCATTAATTAGGAAAATAGTTTGTCAATAATGCAGAAGGACAATAGTAAACACTCAATGTTCAGTTAAAGGCAGTTCATCATTGAATTTAGTGATGTCATCATCCAGCTCAGTTCAGCTTGAATAGTATCTTTGCAATCATTTGCAATCAAGTCAACGATATCGCTGGAAATGAAGTGTCCCCAACTAAGCAAGCCAGAGGAACCAGAACTCCATCGGTGACAGAATGGAGAAAAAACCTTGGGAGAAACCAGGCTCAGTCGGGGGCCAGTTCTCCTCTGACCAGACGAAACCAGAGAACATCTAATAACATCTACAGGACGCTTCAACTGGAAAACCTTTCAGCTGCAACCGCTTTGCGTTTTCACTGTGGTCCAGGTGACCGCGTGTCATTCTGCTCCTCGACTCAAACGGATGATTCGATTTCCTCTCATCTAGCTATTTTGGCTCAAATGAAAATTGAATTTATGCAATCATGAAGAGATTGATTTTATGTAACTCTGAAATCTAATCCTTTTTTTCTCCAGAGACGTCTGCTCTGTGGGAGTTTGATGCTCTAACACTCTTATGAAACAGGACGCTGCTGTATTTCAGCCCTTACACAAACACACAGCAGAGGGAGAGACGCTCGCTCACAGACAGATGTGGGCTCATGTCTCCTGCAGGTTCTCCTTGTCTGAACAACTGTGAGGTAATTATAGAGCGCAGACGTAAGTGTGGAGGTTTTTTGAAGAACGAGACTCAATGGCCGAACGCTGGCGTAATGCTGGAGCGTTGCCATGGAAACACAGTTAAAAGCCTCCGACCGACACTCACGTGGTGTTTATGAAACTATTACAGAGTTCCAAGAACATTATTAGCTGTGAATAATGGACTAATTACTGCTCTTTCATAATCTGATGTTTGTGTCCGCCGGCTGTCTGCAGGAACGAGCGCCGTTCGTCACATCAGAGCTGGAAATCTGCGTTTGTTCCAGTGAATCTGTGCGTTTGCGTAACGCTGCATCACCGCGCTCCTCTTCTATCAATCAATGTCTGCTCGGCTCTCGTCTGCAGCGTCTCTGAGTCAAAACTATGAAGGTAGAATGACGTCAAAAAGATTTGCATACGCAGGGTAAGAGTTGTGTAAGTGTACATAAGACTGTAAGCGTAAATTAAATTTGCATGCGCAAGAGAAGCTTTGTAAAGGTGTAAAT